>NW_027366296.1:0-75959 GCF_046119375.1 Phyllobates terribilis | reverse complement strand
TTTTCATATACCAGAAATGTTTGAAGCTACTGACTGAATGAAAGGAGCTGGCATCTCACTCTCTTTGAATCTTCTTTATCATGCTAGGATTAGCAGGAAAAAGCAAAAAATTTCAGAATTGCACCTTGCAATGCGGAGATATTACTGTTTGTGCATTTACAATATTCATTGATTTTTGCCATTGAAAAACATGTTTTTCATATACCAGAAATGTTTGAAGCTACTGACTGAATGAAAGGAGCTGGCATCTCACTCTCTTTGAATCTTCTTTATCATGCTAGGATTAACAGGAAAAAGCAAAAAATTTCAGAATTGCACCTTGCAATGTGGAGATATTACTGTTTGTGCATTTACAATATTCATTGATTTTTGCCATTGAAAAACGTTTTTCATATACCAGAAATGTTTGAAGCTACTGACTGAATGAAAGGAGCTGGCATCTCACTCTCTTTGAATCTTCTTTATCATGCTAGGATTAACAGGAAAAAGCTAAAAATTTCAGAATTGCACCGTGCAATGTGGAGATATTACTGTTTGTGCATTTACAATATTCATTGATTTTTGCCATTGAAAAACATGTTTTTCATATACCAGAAATGTTTGAAGCTACTGACTGAATGAAAGGAGCTGGCATCTCACTCTCTTTGAATCTTCTTTATCATGCTAGGATTAACAGGAAAAAGCTAAAAATTTCAGAATTGCACCGTGCAATGTGGAGATATTACTGTTTGTGCATTTACAATATTCATTGATTTTTGCCATTGAAAAACATGTTTTTCATATACCAGAAATGTTTGAAGCTACTGACTGAATGAAAGGAGCTGGCATCTCACTCTCTTTGAATCTTCTTTATCATGCTAGGATTAGCAGGAAAAAGCAAAAAATTTCAGAATTGCACCTTGCAATGCGGAGATATTACTGTTTGTGCATTTACAATATTCATTGATTTTTGCCATTGAAAAACATGTTTTTCATATACCAGAAATGTTTGAAGCTACTGATTGAATGAAAGGAGCTGGCATCTCACTCTCTTTGAATCTTCTTTATCATGCTAGGATTAACAGGAAAAAGCAAAAAATTTCAGAATTGCACCTTGCAATGTGGAGATATTACTGTTTGTGCATTTACAATATTCATTGATTTTTGCCATTGAAAAACATGTTTTTCATATACCAGAAATGTTTGAAGCTACTGACTGAATGAAAGGAGCTGGCATCTCACTCTCTTTGAATCTTCTTTATCATGCTAGGATTAACAGTAAAAAGCTAAAAATTTCAGAATTGCACCGTGCAATGTGGAGATATTACTGTTTGTGCATTTACAATATTCATTGATTTTTGCCATTGAAAAACGTTTTTCATATACCAGAAATGTTTGAAGCTACTGACTGAATGAAAGGAGCTGGCATCTCACTCTCTTTGAATCTTCTTTATCATGCTAGGATTAGCAGGAAAAAGCAAAAAATTTCAGAATTGCACCTTGCAATGTGGAGATATTACTGTTTGTGCATTTACAATATTCATTGATTTTTGCCATTGAAAAACATGTTTTTCATATACCAGAAATGTTTGAAGCTACTGACTGAATGAAAGGAGCTGGCATCTCACTCTCTTTGAATCTTCTTTATCATGCTAGGATTAACAGGAAAAAGCAAAAAATTTCAGAATTGCACCTTGCAATGTGGAGATATTACTGTTTGTGCATTTACAATATTCATTGATTTTTGCCATTGAAAAACATGTTTTTCATATACCAGAAATGTTTGAAGCTACTGACTGAATGAAAGGAGCTGGCATCTCACTCTCTTTGAATCTTCTTTATCATGCTAGGATTAGCAGGAAAAAGCAAAAAATTTCAGAATTGCACCTTGCAATGCGGAGATATTACTGTTTGTGCATTTACAATATTCATTGATTTTTGCCATTGAAAAACATGTTTTTCATATACCAGAAATGTTTGAAGCTACTGACTGAATGAAAGGAGCTGGCATCTCACTCTCTTTGAATCTTCTTTATCATGCTAGGATTAACAGGAAAAAGCAAAAAATTTCAGAATTGCACCTTGCAATGTGGAGATATTACTGTTTGTGCATTTACAATATTCATTGATTTTTGCCATTGAAAAACGTTTTTCATATACCAGAAATGTTTGAAGCTACTGACAATGAAAGGAGCTGGCATCTCACTCTCTTTGAATCTTCTTTATCATGCTAGGATTAACAGGAAAAAGCTAAAAATTTCAGAATTGCACCGTGCAATGTGGAGATATTACTGTTTGTGCATTTACAATATTCATTGATTTTTGCCATTGAAAAACATGTTTTTCATATACCAGAAATGTTTGAAGCTACTGACTGAATGAAAGGAGCTGGCATCTCACTCTCTTTGAATCTTCTTTATCATGCTAGGATTAACAGGAAAAAGCTAAAAATTTCAGAATTGCACCGTGCAATGTGGAGATATTACTGTTTGTGCATTTACAATATTCATTGATTTTTGCCATTGAAAAACATGTTTTTCATATGCCAGAAATGTTTGAAGCTACTGACTGAATGAAAGGAGCTGGCATCTCACTCTCTTTGAATCTTCTTTATCATGCTAGGATTAACAGGAAAAAGCTAAAAATTTCAGAATTGCACCGTGCAATGTGGAGATATTACTGTTTGTGCATTTACAATATTCATTGATTTTTGCCATTGAAAAACATGTTTTTCATATACCAGAAATGTTTGAAGCTACTGACTGAATGAAAGGAGCTGGCATCTCACTCTCTTTGAATCTTCTTTATCATGCTAGGATTAACAGGAAAAAGCTAAAAATTTCAGAATTGCACCGTGCAATGTGGAGATATTACTGTTTGTGCATTTACAATATTCATTGATTTTTGCCATTGAAAAACATGTTTTTCATATACCAGAAATGTTTGAAGCTACTGACTGAATGAAAGGAGCTGGCATCTCACTCTCTTTGAATCTTCTTTATCATGCTAGGATTAACAGGAAAAAGCAAAAAATTTCAGAATTGCACCTTGCAATGTGGAGATATTACTGTTTGTGCATTTACAATATTCATTGATTTTTGCCATTGAAAAACATGTTTTTCATATACCAGAAATGTTTGAAGCTACTGACTGAATGAAAGGAGCTGGCATCTCACTCTCTTTGAATCTTCTTTATCATGCTAGGATTAACAGGAAAAAGCTAAAAATTTCAGAATTGCACCGTGCAATGTGGAGATATTACTGTTTGTGCATTTACAATATTCATTGATTTTTGCCATTGAAAAACATGTTTTTCATATACCAGAAATGTTTGAAGCTACTGACTGAATGAAAGGAGCTGGCATCTCACTCTCTTTGAATCTTCTTTATCATGCTAGGATTAGCAGGAAAAAGCAAAAAATTTCAGAATTGCACCTTGCAATGCGGAGATATTACTGTTTGTGCATTTACAATATTCATTGATTTTTGCCATTGAAAAACATGTTTTTCATATACCAGAAATGTTTGAAGCTACTGACTGAATGAAAGGAGCTGGCATCTCACTCTCTTTGAATCTTCTTTATCATGCTAGGATTAACAGGAAAAAGCAAAAAATTTCAGAATTGCACCTTGCAATGTGGAGATATTACTGTTTGTGCATTTACAATATTCATTGATTTTTGCCATTGAAAAACGTTTTTCATATACCAGAAATGTTTGAAGCTACTGACTGAATGAAAGGAGCTGGCATCTCACTCTCTTTGAATCTTCTTTATCATGCTAGGATTAACAGGAAAAAGCTAAAAATTTCAGAATTGCACCGTGCAATGTGGAGATATTACTGTTTGTGCATTTACAATATTCATTGATTTTTGCCATTGAAAAACATGTTTTTCATATACCAGAAATGTTTGAAGCTACTGACTGAATGAAAGGAGCTGGCATCTCACTCTCTTTGAATCTTCTTTATCATGCTAGGATTAACAGGAAAAAGCTAAAAATTTCAGAATTGCACCGTGCAATGTGGAGATATTACTGTTTGTGCATTTACAATATTCATTGATTTTTGCCATTGAAAAACATGTTTTTCATATACCAGAAATGTTTGAAGCTACTGACTGAATGAAAGGAGCTGGCATCTCACTCTCTTTGAATCTTCTTTATCATGCTAGGATTAGCAGGAAAAAGCAAAAAATTTCAGAATTGCACCTTGCAATGCGGAGATATTACTGTTTGTGCATTTACAATATTCATTGATTTTTGCCATTGAAAAACATGTTTTTCATATACCAGAAATGTTTGAAGCTACTGATTGAATGAAAGGAGCTGGCATCTCACTCTCTTTGAATCTTCTTTATCATGCTAGGATTAACAGGAAAAAGCAAAAAATTTCAGAATTGCACCTTGCAATGTGGAGATATTACTGTTTGTGCATTTACAATATTCATTGATTTTTGCCATTGAAAAACGTTTTTCATATACCAGAAATGTTTGAAGCTACTGACTGAATGAAAGGAGCTGGCATCTCACTCTCTTTGAATCTTCTTTATCATGCTAGGATTAACAGGAAAAAGCTAAAAATTTCAGAATTGCACCGTGCAATGTGGAGATATTACTGTTTGTGCATTTACAATATTCATTGATTTTTGCCATTGAAAAACATGTTTTTCATATACCAGAAATGTTTGAAGCTACTGACTGAATGAAAGGAGCTGGCATCTCACTCTCTTTGAATCTTCTTTATCATGCTAGGATTAACAGGAAAAAGCTAAAAATTTCAGAATTGCACCGTGCAATGTGGAGATATTACTGTTTGTGCATTTACAATATTCATTGATTTTTGCCATTGAAAAACATGTTTTTCATATACCAGAAATGTTTGAAGCTACTGACTGAATGAAAGGAGCTGGCATCTCACTCTCTTTGAATCTTCTTTATCATGCTAGGATTAGCAGGAAAAAGCAAAAAATTTCAGAATTGCACCTTGCAATGCGGAGATATTACTGTTTGTGCATTTACAATATTCATTGATTTTTGCCATTGAAAAACATGTTTTTCATATACCAGAAATGTTTGAAGCTACTGATTGAATGAAAGGAGCTGGCATCTCACTCTCTTTGAATCTTCTTTATCATGCTAGGATTAACAGGAAAAAGCAAAAAATTTCAGAATTGCACCTTGCAATGTGGAGATATTACTGTTTGTGCATTTACAATATTCATTGATTTTTGCCATTGAAAAACATGTTTTTCATATACCAGAAATGTTTGAAGCTACTGACTGAATGAAAGGAGCTGGCATCTCACTCTCTTTGAATCTTCTTTATCATGCTAGGATTAACAGTAAAAAGCTAAAAATTTCAGAATTGCACCGTGCAATGTGGAGATATTACTGTTTGTGCATTTACAATATTCATTGATTTTTGCCATTGAAAAACGTTTTTCATATACCAGAAATGTTTGAAGCTACTGACTGAATGAAAGGAGCTGGCATCTCACTCTCTTTGAATCTTCTTTATCATGCTAGGATTAGCAGGAAAAAGCAAAAAATTTCAGAATTGCACCTTGCAATGTGGAGATATTACTGTTTGTGCATTTACAATATTCATTGATTTTTGCCATTGAAAAACATGTTTTTCATATACCAGAAATGTTTGAAGCTACTGACTGAATGAAAGGAGCTGGCATCTCACTCTCTTTGAATCTTCTTTATCATGCTAGGATTAACAGGAAAAAGCAAAAAATTTCAGAATTGCACCTTGCAATGTGGAGATATTACTGTTTGTGCATTTACAATATTCATTGATTTTTGCCATTGAAAAACATGTTTTTCATATACCAGAAATGTTTGAAGCTACTGACTGAATGAAAGGAGCTGGCATCTCACTCTCTTTGAATCTTCTTTATCATGCTAGGATTAGCAGGAAAAAGCAAAAAATTTCAGAATTGCACCTTGCAATGCGGAGATATTACTGTTTGTGCATTTACAATATTCATTGATTTTTGCCATTGAAAAACATGTTTTTCATATACCAGAAATGTTTGAAGCTACTGACTGAATGAAAGGAGCTGGCATCTCACTCTCTTTGAATCTTCTTTATCATGCTAGGATTAACAGGAAAAAGCAAAAAATTTCAGAATTGCACCTTGCAATGTGGAGATATTACTGTTTGTGCATTTACAATATTCATTGATTTTTGCCATTGAAAAACGTTTTTCATATACCAGAAATGTTTGAAGCTACTGACAATGAAAGGAGCTGGCATCTCACTCTCTTTGAATCTTCTTTATCATGCTAGGATTAACAGGAAAAAGCTAAAAATTTCAGAATTGCACCGTGCAATGTGGAGATATTACTGTTTGTGCATTTACAATATTCATTGATTTTTGCCATTGAAAAACATGTTTTTCATATACCAGAAATGTTTGAAGCTACTGACTGAATGAAAGGAGCTGGCATCTCACTCTCTTTGAATCTTCTTTATCATGCTAGGATTAACAGGAAAAAGCTAAAAATTTCAGAATTGCACCGTGCAATGTGGAGATATTACTGTTTGTGCATTTACAATATTCATTGATTTTTGCCATTGAAAAACATGTTTTTCATATGCCAGAAATGTTTGAAGCTACTGACTGAATGAAAGGAGCTGGCATCTCACTCTCTTTGAATCTTCTTTATCATGCTAGGATTAACAGGAAAAAGCTAAAAATTTCAGAATTGCACCGTGCAATGTGGAGATATTACTGTTTGTGCATTTACAATATTCATTGATTTTTGCCATTGAAAAACATGTTTTTCATATACCAGAAATGTTTGAAGCTACTGACTGAATGAAAGGAGCTGGCATCTCACTCTCTTTGAATCTTCTTTATCATGCTAGGATTAACAGGAAAAAGCTAAAAATTTCAGAATTGCACCGTGCAATGTGGAGATATTACTGTTTGTGCATTTACAATATTCATTGATTTTTGCCATTGAAAAACATGTTTTTCATATACCAGAAATGTTTGAAGCTACTGACTGAATGAAAGGAGCTGGCATCTCACTCTCTTTGAATCTTCTTTATCATGCTAGGATTAACAGGAAAAAGCAAAAAATTTCAGAATTGCACCTTGCAATGTGGAGATATTACTGTTTGTGCATTTACAATATTCATTGATTTTTGCCATTGAAAAACATGTTTTTCATATACCAGAAATGTTTGAAGCTACTGACTGAATGAAAGGAGCTGGCATCTCACTCTCTTTGAATCTTCTTTATCATGCTAGGATTAACAGGAAAAAGCTAAAAATTTCAGAATTGCACCGTGCAATGTGGAGATATTACTGTTTGTGCATTTACAATATTCATTGATTTTTGCCATTGAAAAACATGTTTTTCATATACCAGAAATGTTTGAAGCTACTGACTGAATGAAAGGAGCTGGCATCTCACTCTCTTTGAATCTTCTTTATCATGCTAGGATTAACAGGAAAAAGCTAAAAATTTCAGAATTGCACCGTGCAATGTGGAGATATTACTGTTTGTGCTTTTACAATATTCATTGATTTTTGCCATTGAAAAACATGTTTTTCATATACCAGAAATGTTTGAAGCTACTGACTGAATGAAAGGAGCTGGCATCTCACTCTCTTTGAATCTTCTTTATCATGCTAGGATTAGCAGGAAAAAGCAAAAAATTTCAGAATTGCACCTTGCAATGCGGAGATATTACTGTTTGTGCATTTACAATATTCATTGATTTTTGCCATTGAAAAACATGTTTTTCATATACCAGAAATGTTTGAAGCTACTGACTGAATGAAAGGAGCTGGCATCTCACTCTCTTTGAATCTTCTTTATCATGCTAGGATTAACAGGAAAAAGCAAAAAATTTCAGAATTGCACCTTGCAATGTGGAGATATTACTGTTTGTGCATTTACAATATTCATTGATTTTTGCCATTGAAAAACGTTTTTCATATACCAGAAATGTTTGAAGCTACTGACTGAATGAAAGGAGCTGGCATCTCACTCTCTTTGAATCTTCTTTATCATGCTAGGATTAACAGGAAAAAGCTAAAAATTTCAGAATTGCACCGTGCAATGTGGAGATATTACTGTTTGTGCATTTACAATATTCATTGATTTTTGCCATTGAAAAACATGTTTTTCATATACCAGAAATGTTTGAAGCTACTGACTGAATGAAAGGAGCTGGCATCTCACTCTCTTTGAATCTTCTTTATCATGCTAGGATTAACAGGAAAAAGCTAAAAATTTCAGAATTGCACCGTGCAATGTGGAGATATTACTGTTTGTGCATTTACAATATTCATTGATTTTTGCCATTGAAAAACATGTTTTTCATATACCAGAAATGTTTGAAGCTACTGACTGAATGAAAGGAGCTGGCATCTCACTCTCTTTGAATCTTCTTTATCATGCTAGGATTAGCAGGAAAAAGCAAAAAATTTCAGAATTGCACCTTGCAATGCGGAGATATTACTGTTTGTGCATTTACAATATTCATTGATTTTTGCCATTGAAAAACATGTTTTTCATATACCAGAAATGTTTGAAGCTACTGATTGAAAGGAGCTGGCATCTCACTCTCTTTGAATCTTCTTTATCATGCTAGGATTAACAGGAAAAAGCAAAAAATTTCAGAATTGCACCTTGCAATGTGGAGATATTACTGTTTGTGCATTTACAATATTCATTGATTTTTGCCATTGAAAAACATGTTTTTCATATACCAGAAATGTTTGAAGCTACTGACTGAATGAAAGGAGCTGGCATCTCACTCTCTTTGAATCTTCTTTATCATGCTAGGATTAACAGGAAAAAGCTACAAATTTCAGAATTGCACCGTGCAATGTGGAGATATTACTGTTTGTGCATTTACAATATTCATTGATTTTTGCCATTGAAAAACATGGTTTTCATATACCAGAAATGTTTGAAGCTACTGACTGAATGAAAGGAGCTGGCATCTCACTCTCTTTGAATCTTCTTTATCATGCTAGGATTAGCAGGAAAAAGCAAAAAATTTCAGAATTGCACCTTGCAATGTGGAGATATTACTGTTTGTGCATTTACAATATTCATTGATTTTTGCCATTGAAAAACATGTTTTTCATATACCAGAAATGTTTGAAGCTACTGACTGAATGAAAGGAGCTGGTATCTCACTCTCTTTGAATCTTCTTTATCATGCTAGGATTAACAGGAAAAAGCTAAAAATTTCAGAATTGCACCGTGCAATGTGGAGATATTACTGTTTGTGCATTTACAATATTCATTGATTTTTGCCATTGAAAAACATGTTTTTCATATACCAGAAATGTTTGAAGCTACTGACTGAATGAAAGGAGCTGGCATCTCACTCTCTTTGAATCTTCTTTATCATGCTAGGATTAGCAGGAAAAAGCAAAAAATTTCAGAATTGCACTTTGCAATGTGGAGATATTACTGTTTGTGCATTTACAATATTCATTGATTTTTGCCATTGAAAAACATGTTTTTCATATACCAGAAATGTTTGAAGCTACTGACTGAATGAAAGGAGCTGGCATCTCACTCTCTTTGAATCTTCTTTATCATGCTAGGATTAACAGGAAAAAGCTAAAAATTTCAGAATTGCACCGTGCAATGTGGAGATATTACTGTTTGTGCATTTACAATATTCATTGATTTTTGCCATTGAAAAACGTTTTTCATATACCAGAAATGTTTGAAGCTACTGACTGAATAAAAGGAGCTGGCATCTCACTCTCTTTGAATCTTCTTTATCATGCTAAAATTAGCAGGAAAAAGCAAAAAATTTCAGAATTGCACCTTGCAATGTGGAGATATTACTGTTTGTGCATTTACAATATTCATTGATTTTTGCTATTGAAAAACATGTTTTTCATATACCAGAAATGTTTGAAGCTACTGACTGAATGAAAGGAGCTGGCATCTCACTCTCTTTGAATCTTCTTTATCATGCTAGGATTAACAGGAAAAAGCAAAAAATTTCAGAATTGCACCTTGCAATGTGGAGATATTACTGTTTGTGCATTTACAATATTCATTGATTTTTGCCATTGAAAAACATGTTTTTCATATACCAGAAATGTTTGAAGCTACTGACTGAATGAAAGGAGCTGGCATCTCACTCTCTTTGAATCTTCTTTATCATGCTAGGATTAACAGGAAAAAGCTAAAAATTTCAGAATTGCACCGTGCAATGTGGAGATATTACTGTTTGTGCATTTACAATATTCATTGATTTTTGCCATTGAAAAACATGTTTTTCATATACCAGAAATGTTTGAAGCTACTGACTGAATGAAAGGAGCTGGCATCTCACTCTCTTTGAATCTTCTTTATCATGCTAGGATTAACAGGAAAAAGCTAAAAATTTCAGAATTGCACCGTGCAATGTGGAGATATTACTGTTTGTGCATTTACAATATTCATTGATTTTTGCCATTGAAAAACATGTTTTTCATATACCAGAAATGTTTGAAGCTACTGACTGAATGAAAGGAGCTGGCATCTCACTCTCTTTGAATCTTCTTTATCATGCTAGGATTAGCAGGAAAAAGCTAAAAATTTCAGAATTGCACCGTGCAATGTGGAGATATTACTGTTTGTGCATTTACAATATTCATTGATTTTTGCCATTGAAAAACATGTTTTTCATATACCAGAAATGTTTGAAGCTACTGACTGAATGAAAGGAGCTGGCATCTCACTCTCTTTGAATCTTCTTTATCATGCTAGGATTAACAGGAAAAAGCTAAAAATTTCAGAATTGCACCGTGCAATGTGGAGATATTACTGTTTGTGCATTTACAATATTCATTGATTTTTGCCATTGAAAAACATGTTTTTCATATACCAGAAATGTTTGAAGCTACTGACTGAATGAAAGGAGCTGGCATCTCACTCTCTTTGAATCTTCTTTATCATGCTAGGATTAGCAGGAAAAAGCAAAAAATTTCAGAATTGCACTTTGCAATGTGGAGATATTACTGTTTGTGCATTTACAATATTCATTGATTTTTGCCATTGAAAAACATGTTTTTCATATACCAGAAATGTTTGAAGCTACTGACTGAATGAAAGGAGCTGGCATCTCACTCTCTTTGAATCTTCTTTATCATGCTAGGATTAACAGGAAAAAGCTAAAAATTTCAGAATTGCACCGTGCAATGTGGAGATATTACTGTTTGTGCATTTACAATATTCATTGATTTTTGCCATTGAAAAACATGTTTTTCATATACCAGAAATGTTTGAAGCTACTGACTGAATGAAAGGAGCTGGCATCTCACTCTCTTTGAATCTTCTTTATCATGCTAGGATTAGCAGGAAAAAGCAAAAAATTTCAGAATTGCACTTTGCAATGTGGAGATATTACTGTTTGTGCATTTACAATATTCATTGATTTTTGCCATTGAAAAACATGTTTTTCATATACCAGAAATGTTTGAAGCTACTGACTGAATGAAAGGAGCTGGCATCTCACTCTGAATCTTCTTTATCATGCTAGGATTAGCAGGAAAAAGCAAAAAATTTCAGAATTGCACCTTGCAATGTGGAGATATTACTGTTTGTGCATTTACAATATTCATTGATTTTTGCCATTGAAAAACATGTTTTTCATATACCAGAAATGTTTGAAGCTACTGACTGAATGAAAGGAGCTGGCATCTCACTCTCTTTGAATCTTCTTTATCATGCTAGGATTAACAGGAAAAAGCTAAAAATTTCAGAATTGCACCGTGCAATGTGGAGATATTACTGTTTGTGCATTTACAATATTCATTGATTTTTGCCATTGAAAAACATGTTTTTCATATACCAGAAATGTTTGAAGCTACTGACTGAATGAAAGGAGCTGGCATCTCACTCTCTTTGAATCTTCTTTATCATGCTAGGATTAACAGGAAAAAGCTAAAAATTTCAGAATTGCACCGTGCAATGTGGAGATATTACTGTTTGTGCATTTACAATATTCATTGATTTTTGCCATTGAAAAACATGTTTTTCATATACCAGAAATGTTTGAAGCTACTGACTGAATGAAAGGAGCTGGCATCTCACTCTCTTTGAATCTTCTTTATCATGCTAGGATTAGCAGGAAAAAGCTAAAAATTTCAGAATTGCACCGTGCAATGTGGAGATATTACTGTTTGTGCATTTACAATATTCATTGATTTTTGCCATTGAAAAACATGTTTTTCATATACCAGAAATGTTTGAAGCTACTGACTGAATGAAAGGAGCTGGCATCTCACTCTCTTTGAATCTTCTTTATCATGCTAGGATTAGCAGGAAAAAGCAAAAAATTTCAGAATTGCACCTTGCAATGCGGAGATATTACTGTTTGTGCATTTACAATATTCATTGATTTTTGCCATTGAAAAACATGTTTTTCATATACCAGAAATGTTTGAAGCTACTGATTGAATGAAAGGAGCTGGCATCTCACTCTCTTTGAATCTTCTTTATCATGCTAGGATTAACAGGAAAAAGCAAAAAATTTCAGAATTGCACCTTGCAATGTGGAGATATTACTGTTTGTGCATTTACAATATTCATTGATTTTTGCCATTGAAAAACATGTTTTTCATATACCAGAAATGTTTGAAGCTACTGACTGAATGAAAGGAGCTGGCATCTCACTCTCTTTGAATCTTCTTTATCATGCTAGGATTACCAGGAAAAAGCAAAAAATTTCAGAATTGCACCTTGCAATGTGGAGATATTACTGTTTGTGCATTTACAATATTCATTGATTTTTGCCATTGAAAAACATGTTTTTCATATACCAGAAATGTTTGAAGCTACTGACTGAATGAAAGGAGCTGGCATCTCACTCTCTTTGAATCTTCTTTATCATGCTAGGATTAACAGGAAAAAGCTACAAATTTCAGAATTGCACCGTGCAATGTGGAGATATTACTGTTTGTGCATTTACAATATTCATTGATTTTTGCCATTGAAAAACATGGTTTTCATATACCAGAAATGTTTGAAGCTACTGACTGAATGAAAGGAGCTGGCATCTCACTCTCTTTGAATCTTCTTTATCATGCTAGGATTAGCAGGAAAAAGCAAAAAATTTCAGAATTGCACCTTGCAATGTGGAGATATTACTGTTTGTGCATTTACAATATTCATTGATTTTTGCCATTGAAAAACATGTTTTTCATATACCAGAAATGTTTGAAGCTACTGACTGAATGAAAGGAGCTGGCATCTCACTCTCTTTGAATCTTCTTTATCATGCTAGGATTAACAGGAAAAAGCTAAAAATTTCAGAATTGCACCGTGCAATGTGGAGATATTACTGTTTGTGCATTTACAATATTCATTGATTTTTGCCATTGAAAAACATGTTTTTCATATACCAGAAATGTTTGAAGCTACTGACTGAATGAAAGGAGCTGGCATCTCACTCTCTTTGAATCTTCTTTATCATGCTAGGATTAACAGGAAAAAGCAAAAAATTTCAGAATTGCACCTTGCAATGTGGAGATATTACTGTTTGTGCATTTACAATATTCATTGATTTTTGCCATTGAAAAACATGTTTTTCATATACCAGAAATGTTTGAAGCTACTGACTGAATGAAAGGAGCTGGCATCTCACTCTCTTTGAATCTTCTTTATCATGCTAGGATTAACAGGAAAAAGCTAAAAATTTCAGAATTGCACCGTGCAATGTGGAGATATTACTGTTTGTGCATTTACAATATTCATTGATTTTTGCCATTGAAAAACATGTTTTTCATATACCAGAAATGTTTGAAGCTACTGACTGAATGAAAGGAGCTGGCATCTCACTCTTTGAATCTTCTTTATCATGCTAGGATTAGCAGGAAAAAGCAAAAAATTTCAGAATTGCACCTTGCAATGTGGAGATATTACTGTTTGTGCATTTACAATATTCATTGATTTTTGCCATTGAAAAACATGTTTTTCATATACCAGAAATGTTTGAAGCTACTGACTGAATGAAAGGAGCTGGCATCTCACTCTCTTTGAATCTTCTTTATCATGCTAGGATTAGCAGGAAAAAGCTAAAAATTTCAGAATTGCACCGTGCAATGTGGAGATATTACTGTTTGTGCATTTACAATATTCATTGATTTTTGCCATTGAAAAACATGTTTTTCATATACCAGAAATGTTTGAAGCTACTGACTGAATGAAAGGAGCTGGCATCTCACTCTCTTTGAATCTTCTTTATCATGCTAGGATTAACAGGAAAAAGCTAAAAATTTCAGAATTGCACCGTGCAATGTGGAGATATTACTGTTTGTGCATTTACAATATTCATTGATTTTTGCCATTGAAAAACATGTTTTTCATATACCAGAAATGTTTGAAGCTACTGACTGAATGAAAGGAGCTGGCATCTCACTCTCTTTGAATCTTCTTTATCATGCTAGGATTAGCAGGAAAAAGCAAAAAATTTCAGAATTGCACTTTGCAATGTGGAGATATTACTGTTTGTGCATTTACAATATTCATTGATTTTTGCCATTGAAAAACATGTTTTTCATATACCAGAAATGTTTGAAGCTACTGACTGAATGAAAGGAGCTGGCATCTCACTCTCTTTGAATCTTCTTTATCATGCTAGGATTAACAGGAAAAAGCTAAAAATTTCAGAATTGCACCGTGCAATGTGGAGATATTACTGTTTGTGCATTTACAATATTCATTGATTTTTGCCATTGAAAAACATGTTTTTCATATACCAGAAATGTTTGAAGCTACTGACTGAATGAAAGGAGCTGGCATCTCACTCTCTTTGAATCTTCTTTATCATGCTAGGATTAGCAGGAAAAAGCAAAAAATTTCAGAATTGCACTTTGCAATGTGGAGATATTACTGTTTGTGCATTTACAATATTCATTGATTTTTGCCATTGAAAAACATGTTTTTCATATACCAGAAATGTTTGAAGCTAGAAATGTTTGAAGCTACTGACTGAATGAAAGGAGCTGGCATCTCACTCTCTTTGAATCTTCTTTATCATGCTAGGATTAGCAGGAAAAAGCAAAAAATTTCAGAATTGCACCTTGCAATGTGGAGATATTACTGTTTGTGCATTTACAATATTCATTGATTTTTGCCATTGAAAAACATGTTTTTCATATACCAGAAATGTTTGAAGCTACTGACTGAATGAAAGGAGCTGGCATCTCACTCTCTTTGAATCTTCTTTATCATGCTAGGATTAACAGGAAAAAGCTAAAAATTTCAGAATTGCACCGTGCAATGTGGAGATATTACTGTTTGTGCATTTACAATATTCATTGATTTTTGCCATTGAAAAACATGTTTTTCATATACCAGAAATGTTTGAAGCTACTGACTGAATGAAAGGAGCTGGCATCTCACTCTCTTTGAATCTTCTTTATCATGCTAGGATTAACAGGAAAAAGCTAAAAATTTCAGAATTGCACCGTGCAATGTGGAGATATTACTGTTTGTGCATTTACAATATTCATTGATTTTTGCCATTGAAAAACATGTTTTTCATATACCAGAAATGTTTGAAGCTACTGACTGAATGAAAGGAGCTGGCATCTCACTCTCTTTGAATCTTCTTTATCATGCTAGGATTAGCAGGAAAAAGCTAAAAATTTCAGAATTGCACCGTGCAATGTGGAGATATTACTGTTTGTGCATTTACAATATTCATTGATTTTTGCCATTGAAAAACATGTTTTTCATATACCAGAAATGTTTGAAGCTACTGACTGAATGAAAGGAGCTGGCATCTCACTCTCTTTGAATCTTCTTTATCATGCTAGGATTAGCAGGAAAAAGCAAAAAATTTCAGAATTGCACCTTGCAATGCGGAGATATTACTGTTTGTGCATTTACAATATTCATTGATTTTTGCCATTGAAAAACATGTTTTTCATATACCAGAAATGTTTGAAGCTACTGATTGAATGAAAGGAGCTGGCATCTCACTCTCTTTGAATCTTCTTTATCATGCTAGGATTAACAGGAAAAAGCAAAAAATTTCAGAATTGCACCTTGCAATGTGGAGATATTACTGTTTGTGCATTTACAATATTCATTGATTTTTGCCATTGAAAAACATGTTTTTCATATACCAGAAATGTTTGAAGCTACTGACTGAATGAAAGGAGCTGGCATCTCACTCTCTTTGAATCTTCTTTATCATGCTAGGATTACCAGGAAAAAGCAAAAAATTTCAGAATTGCACCTTGCAATGTGGAGATATTACTGTTTGTGCATTTACAATATTCATTGATTTTTGCCATTGAAAAACATGTTTTTCATATACCAGAAATGTTTGAAGCTACTGACTGAATGAAAGGAGCTGGCATCTCACTCTCTTTGAATCTTCTTTATCATGCTAGGATTAACAGGAAAAAGCTACAAATTTCAGAATTGCACCGTGCAATGTGGAGATATTACTGTTTGTGCATTTACAATATTCATTGATTTTTGCCATTGAAAAACATGGTTTTCATATACCAGAAATGTTTGAAGCTACTGACTGAATGAAAGGAGCTGGCATCTCACTCTCTTTGAATCTTCTTTATCATGCTAGGATTAGCAGGAAAAAGCAAAAAATTTCAGAATTGCACCTTGCAATGTGGAGATATTACTGTTTGTGCATTTACAATATTCATTGATTTTTGCCATTGAAAAACATGTTTTTCATATACCAGAAATGTTTGAAGCTACTGACTGAATGAAAGGAGCTGGCATCTCACTCTCTTTGAATCTTCTTTATCATGCTAGGATTAACAGGAAAAAGCTAAAAATTTCAGAATTGCACCGTGCAATGTGGAGATATTACTGTTTGTGCATTTACAATATTCATTGATTTTTGCCATTGAAAAACATGTTTTTCATATACCAGAAATGTTTGAAGCTACTGACTGAATGAAAGGAGCTGGCATCTCACTCTCTTTGAATCTTCTTTATCATGCTAGGATTAACAGGAAAAAGCAAAAAATTTCAGAATTGCACCTTGCAATGTGGAGATATTACTGTTTGTGCATTTACAATATTCATTGATTTTTGCCATTGAAAAACATGTTTTTCATATACCAGAAATGTTTGAAGCTACTGACTGAATGAAAGGAGCTGGCATCTCACTCTCTTTGAATCTTCTTTATCATGCTAGGATTAACAGGAAAAAGCTAAAAATTTCAGAATTGCACCGTGCAATGTGGAGATATTACTGTTTGTGCATTTACAATATTCATTGATTTTTGCCATTGAAAAACATGTTTTTCATATACCAGAAATGTTTGAAGCTACTGACTGAATGAAAGGAGCTGGCATCTCACTCTTTGAATCTTCTTTATCATGCTAGGATTAGCAGGAAAAAGCAAAAAATTTCAGAATTGCACCTTGCAATGTGGAGATATTACTGTTTGTGCATTTACAATATTCATTGATTTTTGCCATTGAAAAACATGTTTTTCATATACCAGAAATGTTTGAAGCTACTGACTGAATGAAAGGAGCTGGCATCTCACTCTCTTTGAATCTTCTTTATCATGCTAGGATTAGCAGGAAAAAGCTAAAAATTTCAGAATTGCACCGTGCAATGTGGAGATATTACTGTTTGTGCATTTACAATATTCATTGATTTTTGCCATTGAAAAACATGTTTTTCATATACCAGAAATGTTTGAAGCTACTGACTGAATGAAAGGAGCTGGCATCTCACTCTCTTTGAATCTTCTTTATCATGCTAGGATTAACAGGAAAAAGCTAAAAATTTCAGAATTGCACCGTGCAATGTGGAGATATTACTGTTTGTGCATTTACAATATTCATTGATTTTTGCCATTGAAAAACATGTTTTTCATATACCAGAAATGTTTGAAGCTACTGACTGAATGAAAGGAGCTGGCATCTCACTCTCTTTGAATCTTCTTTATCATGCTAGGATTAGCAGGAAAAAGCAAAAAATTTCAGAATTGCACTTTGCAATGTGGAGATATTACTGTTTGTGCATTTACAATATTCATTGATTTTTGCCATTGAAAAACATGTTTTTCATATACCAGAAATGTTTGAAGCTACTGACTGAATGAAAGGAGCTGGCATCTCACTCTCTTTGAATCTTCTTTATCATGCTAGGATTAACAGGAAAAAGCTAAAAATTTCAGAATTGCACCGTGCAATGTGGAGATATTACTGTTTGTGCATTTACAATATTCATTGATTTTTGCCATTGAAAAACATGTTTTTCATATACCAGAAATGTTTGAAGCTACTGACTGAATGAAAGGAGCTGGCATCTCACTCTCTTTGAATCTTCTTTATCATGCTAGGATTAGCAGGAAAAAGCAAAAAATTTCAGAATTGCACTTTGCAATGTGGAGATATTACTGTTTGTGCATTTACAATATTCATTGATTTTTGCCATTGAAAAACATGTTTTTCATATACCAGAAATGTTTGAAGCTACTGACTGAATGAAAGGAGCTGGCATCTCACTCTCTTTGAATCTTCTTTATCATGCTAGGATTAGCAGGAAAAAGCAAAAAATTTCAGAATTGCACCTTGCAATGTGGAGATATTACTGTTTGTGCATTTACAATATTCATTGATTTTTGCCATTGAAAAACATGTTTTTCATATACCAGAAATGTTTGAAGCTACTGACTGAATGAAAGGAGCTGGCATCTCACTCTCTTTGAATCTTCTTTATCATGCTAGGATTAACAGGAAAAAGCTAAAAATTTCAGAATTGCACCGTGCAATGTGGAGATATTACTGTTTGTGCATTTACAATATTCATTGATTTTTGCCATTGAAAAACATGTTTTTCATATACCAGAAATGTTTGAAGCTACTGACTGAATGAAAGGAGCTGGCATCTCACTCTCTTTGAATCTTCTTTATCATGCTAGGATTAACAGGAAAAAGCTAAAAATTTCAGAATTGCACCGTGCAATGTGGAGATATTACTGTTTGTGCATTTACAATATTCATTGATTTTTGCCATTGAAAAACATGTTTTTCATATACCAGAAATGTTTGAAGCTACTGACTGAATGAAAGGAGCTGGCATCTCACTCTCTTTGAATCTTCTTTATCATGCTAGGATTAGCAGGAAAAAGCTAAAAATTTCAGAATTGCACCGTGCAATGTGGAGATATTACTGTTTGTGCATTTACAATATTCATTGATTTTTGCCATTGAAAAACATGTTTTTCATATACCAGAAATGTTTGAAGCTACTGACTGAATGAAAGGAGCTGGCATCTCACTCTCTTTGAATCTTCTTTATCATGCTAGGATTAGCAGGAAAAAGCAAAAAATTTCAGAATTGCACCTTGCAATGCGGAGATATTACTGTTTGTGCATTTACAATATTCATTGATTTTTGCCATTGAAAAACATGTTTTTCATATACCAGAAATGTTTGAAGCTACTGATTGAATGAAAGGAGCTGGCATCTCACTCTCTTTGAATCTTCTTTATCATGCTAGGATTAACAGGAAAAAGCAAAAAATTTCAGAATTGCACCTTGCAATGTGGAGATATTACTGTTTGTGCATTTACAATATTCATTGATTTTTGCCATTGAAAAACATGTTTTTCATATACCAGAAATGTTTGAAGCTACTGACTGAATGAAAGGAGCTGGCATCTCACTCTCTTTGAATCTTCTTTATCATGCTAGGATTACCAGGAAAAAGCAAAAAATTTCAGAATTGCACCTTGCAATGTGGAGATATTACTGTTTGTGCATTTACAATATTCATTGATTTTTGCCATTGAAAAACATGTTTTTCATATACCAGAAATGTTTGAAGCTACTGACTGAATGAAAGGAGCTGGCATCTCACTCTCTTTGAATCTTCTTTATCATGCTAGGATTAACAGGAAAAAGCTACAAATTTCAGAATTGCACCGTGCAATGTGGAGATATTACTGTTTGTGCATTTACAATATTCATTGATTTTTGCCATTGAAAAACATGGTTTTCATATACCAGAAATGTTTGAAGCTACTGACTGAATGAAAGGAGCTGGCATCTCACTCTCTTTGAATCTTCTTTATCATGCTAGGATTAGCAGGAAAAAGCAAAAAATTTCAGAATTGCACCTTGCAATGTGGAGATATTACTGTTTGTGCATTTACAATATTCATTGATTTTTGCCATTGAAAAACATGTTTTTCATATACCAGAAATGTTTGAAGCTACTGACTGAATGAAAGGAGCTGGCATCTCACTCTCTTTGAATCTTCTTTATCATGCTAGGATTAACAGGAAAAAGCTAAAAATTTCAGAATTGCACCGTGCAATGTGGAGATATTACTGTTTGTGCATTTACAATATTCATTGATTTTTGCCATTGAAAAACATGTTTTTCATATACCAGAAATGTTTGAAGCTACTGACTGAATGAAAGGAGCTGGCATCTCACTCTCTTTGAATCTTCTTTATCATGCTAGGATTAACAGGAAAAAGCAAAAAATTTCAGAATTGCACCTTGCAATGTGGAGATATTACTGTTTGTGCATTTACAATATTCATTGATTTTTGCCATTGAAAAACATGTTTTTCATATACCAGAAATGTTTGAAGCTACTGACTGAATGAAAGGAGCTGGCATCTCACTCTCTTTGAATCTTCTTTATCATGCTAGGATTAACAGGAAAAAGCTAAAAATTTCAGAATTGCACCGTGCAATGTGGAGATATTACTGTTTGTGCATTTACAATATTCATTGATTTTTGCCATTGAAAAACATGTTTTTCATATACCAGAAATGTTTGAAGCTACTGACTGAATGAAAGGAGCTGGCATCTCACTCTTTGAATCTTCTTTATCATGCTAGGATTAGCAGGAAAAAGCAAAAAATTTCAGAATTGCACCTTGCAATGTGGAGATATTACTGTTTGTGCATTTACAATATTCATTGATTTTTGCCATTGAAAAACATGTTTTTCATATACCAGAAATGTTTGAAGCTACTGACTGAATGAAAGGAGCTGGCATCTCACTCTCTTTGAATCTTCTTTATCATGCTAGGATTAGCAGGAAAAAGCTAAAAATTTCAGAATTGCACCGTGCAATGTGGAGATATTACTGTTTGTGCATTTACAATATTCATTGATTTTTGCCATTGAAAAACATGTTTTTCATATACCAGAAATGTTTGAAGCTACTGACTGAATGAAAGGAGCTGGCATCTCACTCTCTTTGAATCTTCTTTATCATGCTAGGATTAACAGGAAAAAGCTAAAAATTTCAGAATTGCACCGTGCAATGTGGAGATATTACTGTTTGTGCATTTACAATATTCATTGATTTTTGCCATTGAAAAACATGTTTTTCATATACCAGAAATGTTTGAAGCTACTGACTGAATGAAAGGAGCTGGCATCTCACTCTCTTTGAATCTTCTTTATCATGCTAGGATTAGCAGGAAAAAGCAAAAAATTTCAGAATTGCACTTTGCAATGTGGAGATATTACTGTTTGTGCATTTACAATATTCATTGATTTTTGCCATTGAAAAACATGTTTTTCATATACCAGAAATGTTTGAAGCTACTGACTGAATGAAAGGAGCTGGCATCTCACTCTCTTTGAATCTTCTTTATCATGCTAGGATTAACAGGAAAAAGCTAAAAATTTCAGAATTGCACCGTGCAATGTGGAGATATTACTGTTTGTGCATTTACAATATTCATTGATTTTTGCCATTGAAAAACATGTTTTTCATATACCAGAAATGTTTGAAGCTACTGACTGAATGAAAGGAGCTGGCATCTCACTCTCTTTGAATCTTCTTTATCATGCTAGGATTAGCAGGAAAAAGCAAAAAATTTCAGAATTGCACTTTGCAATGTGGAGATATTACTGTTTGTGCATTTACAATATTCATTGATTTTTGCCATTGAAAAACATGTTTTTCATATACCAGAAATGTTTGAAGCTACTGACTGAATGAAAGGAGCTGGCATCTCACTCTCTTTGAATCTTCTTTATCATGCTAGGATTAGCAGGAAAAAGCAAAAAATTTCAGAATTGCACCTTGCAATGTGGAGATATTACTGTTTGTGCATTTACAATATTCATTGATTTTTGCCATTGAAAAACATGTTTTTCATATACCAGAAATGTTTGAAGCTACTGACTGAATGAAAGGAGCTGGCATCTCACTCTCTTTGAATCTTCTTTATCATGCTAGGATTAACAGGAAAAAGCTAAAAATTTCAGAATTGCACCGTGCAATGTGGAGATATTACTGTTTGTGCATTTACAATATTCATTGATTTTTGCCATTGAAAAACATGTTTTTCATATACCAGAAATGTTTGAAGCTACTGACTGAATGAAAGGAGCTGGCATCTCACTCTCTTTGAATCTTCTTTATCATGCTAGGATTAACAGGAAAAAGCTAAAAATTTCAGAATTGCACCGTGCAATGTGGAGATATTACTGTTTGTGCATTTACAATATTCATTGATTTTTGCCATTGAAAAACATGTTTTTCATATACCAGAAATGTTTGAAGCTACTGACTGAATGAAAGGAGCTGGCATCTCACTCTCTTTGAATCTTCTTTATCATGCTAGGATTAGCAGGAAAAAGCTAAAAATTTCAGAATTGCACCGTGCAATGTGGAGATATTACTGTTTGTGCATTTACAATATTCATTGATTTTTGCCATTGAAAAACATGTTTTTCATATACCAGAAATGTTTGAAGCTACTGACTGAATGAAAGGAGCTGGCATCTCACTCTCTTTGAATCTTCTTTATCATGCTAGGATTAGCAGGAAAAAGCAAAAAATTTCAGAATTGCACCTTGCAATGCGGAGATATTACTGTTTGTGCATTTACAATATTCATTGATTTTTGCCATTGAAAAACATGTTTTTCATATACCAGAAATGTTTGAAGCTACTGATTGAATGAAAGGAGCTGGCATCTCACTCTCTTTGAATCTTCTTTATCATGCTAGGATTAACAGGAAAAAGCAAAAAATTTCAGAATTGCACCTTGCAATGTGGAGATATTACTGTTTGTGCATTTACAATATTCATTGATTTTTGCCATTGAAAAACATGTTTTTCATATACCAGAAATGTTTGAAGCTACTGACTGAATGAAAGGAGCTGGCATCTCACTCTCTTTGAATCTTCTTTATCATGCTAGGATTACCAGGAAAAAGCAAAAAATTTCAGAATTGCACCTTGCAATGTGGAGATATTACTGTTTGTGCATTTACAATATTCATTGATTTTTGCCATTGAAAAACATGTTTTTCATATACCAGAAATGTTTGAAGCTACTGACTGAATGAAAGGAGCTGGCATCTCACTCTCTTTGAATCTTCTTTATCATGCTAGGATTAACAGGAAAAAGCTACAAATTTCAGAATTGCACCGTGCAATGTGGAGATATTACTGTTTGTGCATTTACAATATTCATTGATTTTTGCCATTGAAAAACATGGTTTTCATATACCAGAAATGTTTGAAGCTACTGACTGAATGAAAGGAGCTGGCATCTCACTCTCTTTGAATCTTCTTTATCATGCTAGGATTAGCAGGAAAAAGCAAAAAATTTCAGAATTGCACCTTGCAATGTGGAGATATTACTGTTTGTGCATTTACAATATTCATTGATTTTTGCCATTGAAAAACATGTTTTTCATATACCAGAAATGTTTGAAGCTACTGACTGAATGAAAGGAGCTGGCATCTCACTCTCTTTGAATCTTCTTTATCATGCTAGGATTAACAGGAAAAAGCTAAAAATTTCAGAATTGCACCGTGCAATGTGGAGATATTACTGTTTGTGCATTTACAATATTCATTGATTTTTGCCATTGAAAAACATGTTTTTCATATACCAGAAATGTTTGAAGCTACTGACTGAATGAAAGGAGCTGGCATCTCACTCTCTTTGAATCTTCTTTATCATGCTAGGATTAACAGGAAAAAGCAAAAAATTTCAGAATTGCACCTTGCAATGTGGAGATATTACTGTTTGTGCATTTACAATATTCATTGATTTTTGCCATTGAAAAACATGTTTTTCATATACCAGAAATGTTTGAAGCTACTGACTGAATGAAAGGAGCTGGCATCTCACTCTCTTTGAATCTTCTTTATCATGCTAGGATTAACAGGAAAAAGCTAAAAATTTCAGAATTGCACCGTGCAATGTGGAGATATTACTGTTTGTGCATTTACAATATTCATTGATTTTTGCCATTGAAAAACATGTTTTTCATATACCAGAAATGTTTGAAGCTACTGACTGAATGAAAGGAGCTGGCATCTCACTCTTTGAATCTTCTTTATCATGCTAGGATTAGCAGGAAAAAGCAAAAAATTTCAGAATTGCACCTTGCAATGTGGAGATATTACTGTTTGTGCATTTACAATATTCATTGATTTTTGCCATTGAAAAACATGTTTTTCATATACCAGAAATGTTTGAAGCTACTGACTGAATGAAAGGAGCTGGCATCTCACTCTCTTTGAATCTTCTTTATCATGCTAGGATTAACAGGAAAAAGCTAAAAATTTCAGAATTGCACCGTGCAATGTGGAGATATTACTGTTTGTGCTTTTACAATATTCATTGATTTTTGCCATTGAAAAACATGTTTTTCATATACCAGAAATGTTTGAAGCTACTGACTGAATGAAAGGAGCTGGCATCTCACTCTCTTTGAATCTTCTTTATCATGCTAGGATTAGCAGGAAAAAGCAAAAAATTTCAGAATTGCACCTTGCAATGCGGAGATATTACTGTTTGTGCATTTACAATATTCATTGATTTTTGCCATTGAAAAACATGTTCTTCATATACCAGAAATGTTTGAAGCTACTGACTGAATGAAAGGAGCTGGCATCTCACTCTCTTTGAATCTTCTTTATCATGCTAGGATTAACAGGAAAAAGCAAAAAATTTCAGAATTGCACCTTGCAATGTGGAGATATTACTGTTTGTGCATTTACAATATTCATTGATTTTTGCCATTGAAAAACGTTTTTCATATACCAGAAATGTTTGAAGCTACTGACTGAATGAAAGGAGCTGGCATCTCACTCTCTTTGAATCTTCTTTATCATGCTAGGATTAACAGGAAAAAGCTAAAAATTTCAGAATTGCACCGTGCAATGTGGAGATATTACTGTTTGTGCTTTTACAATATTCATTGATTTTTGCCATTGAAAAACATGTTTTTCATATACCAGAAATGTTTGAAGCTACTGACTGAATGAAAGGAGCTGGCATCTCACTCTCTTTGAATCTTCTTTATCATGCTAGGATTAGCAGGAAAAAGCAAAAAATTTCAGAATTGCACCTTGCAATGCGGAGATATTACTGTTTGTGCATTTACAATATTCATTGATTTTTGCCATTGAAAAACATGTTTTTCATATACCAGAAATGTTTGAAGCTACTGACTGAATGAAAGGAGCTGGCATCACTCTCTTTGAATCTTCTTTATCATGCTAGGATTAACAGGAAAAAGCAAAAAATTTCAGAATTGCACCTTGCAATGTGGAGATATTACTGTTTGTGCATTTACAATATTCATTGATTTTTGCCATTGAAAAACGTTTTTCATATACCAGAAATGTTTGAAGCTACTGACTGAATGAAAGGAGCTGGCATCTCACTCTCTTTGAATCTTCTTTATCATGCTAGGATTAACAGGAAAAAGCTAAAAATTTCAGAATTGCACCGTGCAATGTGGAGATATTACTGTTTGTGCATTTACAATATTCATTGATTTTTGCCATTGAAAAACATGTTTTTCATATACCAGAAATGTTTGAAGCTACTGACTGAATGAAAGGAGCTGGCATCTCACTCTCTTTGAATCTTCTTTATCATGCTAGGATTAGCAGGAAAAAGCAAAAAATTTCAGAATTGCACCTTGCAATGTGGAGATATTACTGTTTGTGCATTTACAATATTCATTGATTTTTGCCATTGAAAAACATGTTTTTCATATACCAGAAATGTTTGAAGCTACTGACTGAATGAAAGGAGCTGGCATCTCACTCTCTTTGAATCTTCTTTATCATGCTAGGATTAACAGTAAAAAGCTAAAAATTTCAGAATTGCACCGTGCAATGTGGAGATATTACTGTTTGTGCATTTACAATATTCATTGATTTTTGCCATTGAAAAACGTTTTTCATATACCAGAAATGTTTGAAGCTACTGACTGAATGAAAGGAGCTGGCATCTCACTCTCTTTGAATCTTCTTTATCATGCTAGGATTAGCAGGAAAAAGCAAAAAATTTCAGAATTGCACCTTGCAATGTGGAGATATTACTGTTTGTGCATTTACAATATTCATTGATTTTTGCCATTGAAAAACATGTTTTTCATATACCAGAAATGTTTGAAGCTACTGACTGAATGAAAGGAGCTGGCATCTCACTCTCTTTGAATCTTCTTTATCATGCTAGGATTAACAGGAAAAAGCAAAAAATTTCAGAATTGCACCTTGCAATGTGGAGATATTACTGTTTGTGCATTTACAATATTCATTGATTTTTGCCATTGAAAAACATGTTTTTCATATACCAGAAATGTTTGAAGCTACTGACTGAATGAAAGGAGCTGGCATCTCACTCTCTTTGAATCTTCTTTATCATGCTAGGATTAGCAGGAAAAAGCAAAAAATTTCAGAATTGCACCTTGCAATGCGGAGATATTACTGTTTGTGCATTTACAATATTCATTGATTTTTGCCATTGAAAAACATGTTTTTCATATACCAGAAATGTTTGAAGCTACTGACTGAATGAAAGGAGCTGGCATCTCACTCTCTTTGAATCTTCTTTATCATGCTAGGATTAACAGGAAAAAGCAAAAAATTTCAGAATTGCACCTTGCAATGTGGAGATATTACTGTTTGTGCATTTACAATATTCATTGATTTTTGCCATTGAAAAACGTTTTTCATATACCAGAAATGTTTGAAGCTACTGACTGAATGAAAGGAGCTGGCATCTCACTCTCTTTGAATCTTCTTTATCATGCTAGGATTAACAGGAAAAAGCAAAAAATTTCAGAATTGCACCTTGCAATGTGGAGATATTACTGTTTGTGCATTTACAATATTCATTGATTTTTGCCATTGAAAAACATGTTTTTCATATACCAGAAATGTTTGAAGCTACTGACTGAATGAAAGGAGCTGGCATCTCACTCTCTTTGAATCTTCTTTATCATGCTAGGATTAACAGGAAAAAGCTAAAAATTTCAGAATTGCACCGTGCAATGTGGAGATATTACTGTTTGTGCATTTACAATATTCATTGATTTTTGCCATTGAAAAACATGTTTTTCATATACCAGAAATGTTTGAAGCTACTGACTGAATGAAAGGAGCTGGCATCTCACTCTCTTTGAATCTTCTTTATCATGCTAGGATTAGCAGGAAAAAGCAAAAAATTTCAGAATTGCACCTTGCAATGTGGAGATATTACTGTTTGTGCATTTACAATATTCATTGATTTTTGCCATTGAAAAACATGTTTTTCATATACCAGAAATGTTTGAAGCTACTGACTGAATGAAAGGAGCTGGCATCTCACTCTCTTTGAATCTTCTTTATCATGCTAGGATTAACAGGAAAAAGCTAAAAATTTCAGAATTGCACCGTGCAATGTGGAGATATTACTGTTTGTGCTTTTACAATATTCATTGATTTTTGCCATTGAAAAACATGTTTTTCATATACCAGAAATGTTTGAAGCTACTGACTGAATGAAAGGAGCTGGCATCTCACTCTCTTTGAATCTTCTTTATCATGCTAGGATTAGCAGGAAAAAGCAAAAAATTTCAGAATTGCACCTTGCAATGCGGAGATATTACTGTTTGTGCATTTACAATATTCATTGATTTTTGCCATTGAAAAACATGTTTTTCATATACCAGAAATGTTTGAAGCTACTGACTGAATGAAAGGAGCTGGCATCTCACTCTCTTTGAATCTTCTTTATCATGCTAGGATTAACAGGAAAAAGCAAAAAATTTCAGAATTGCACCTTGCAATGTGGAGATATTACTGTTTGTGCATTTACAATATTCATTGATTTTTGCCATTGAAAAACGTTTTTCATATACCAGAAATGTTTGAAGCTACTGACTGAATGAAAGGAGCTGGCATCTCACTCTCTTTGAATCTTCTTTATCATGCTAGGATTAACAGGAAAAAGCTAAAAATTTCAGAATTGCACCGTGCAATGTGGAGATATTACTGTTTGTGCATTTACAATATTCATTGATTTTTGCCATTGAAAAACATGTTTTTCATATACCAGAAATGTTTGAAGCTACTGACTGAATGAAAGGAGCTGGCATCTCACTCTCTTTGAATCTTCTTTATCATGCTAGGATTAGCAGGAAAAAGCAAAAAATTTCAGAATTGCACCTTGCAATGTGGAGATATTACTGTTTGTGCATTTACAATATTCATTGATTTTTGCCATTGAAAAACATGTTTTTCATATACCAGAAATGTTTGAAGCTACTGACTGAATGAAAGGAGCTGGCATCTCACTCTCTTTGAATCTTCTTTATCATGCTAGGATTAACAGTAAAAAGCTAAAAATTTCAGAATTGCACCGTGCAATGTGGAGATATTACTGTTTGTGCATTTACAATATTCATTGATTTTTGCCATTGAAAAACGTTTTTCATATACCAGAAATGTTTGAAGCTACTGACTGAATGAAAGGAGCTGGCATCTCACTCTCTTTGAATCTTCTTTATCATGCTAGGATTAGCAGGAAAAAGCAAAAAATTTCAGAATTGCACCTTGCAATGGGAGATATTACTGTTTGTGCATTTACAATATTCATTGATTTTTGCCATTGAAAAACATGTTTTTCATATACCAGAAATGTTTGAAGCTACTGACTGAATGAAAGGAGCTGGCATCTCACTCTCTTTGAATCTTCTTTATCATGCTAGGATTAACAGGAAAAAGCAAAAAATTTCAGAATTGCACCTTGCAATGTGGAGATATTACTGTTTGTGCATTTACAATATTCATTGATTTTTGCCATTGAAAAACATGTTTTTCATATACCAGAAATGTTTGAAGCTACTGACTGAATGAAAGGAGCTGGCATCTCACTCTCTTTGAATCTTCTTTATCATGCTAGGATTAGCAGGAAAAAGCAAAAAATTTCAGAATTGCACCTTGCAATGCGGAGATATTACTGTTTGTGCATTTACAATATTCATTGATTTTTGCCATTGAAAAACATGTTTTTCATATACCAGAAATGTTTGAAGCTACTGACTGAATGAAAGGAGCTGGCATCTCACTCTCTTTGAATCTTCTTTATCATGCTAGGATTAACAGGAAAAAGCAAAAAATTTCAGAATTGCACCTTGCAATGTGGAGATATTACTGTTTGTGCATTTACAATATTCATTGATTTTTGCCATTGAAAAACGTTTTTCATATACCAGAAATGTTTGAAGCTACTGACTGAATGAAAGGAGCTGGCATCTCACTCTCTTTGAATCTTCTTTATCATGCTAGGATTAACAGGAAAAAGCTAAAAATTTCAGAATTGCACCGTGCAATGTGGAGATATTACTGTTTGTGCATTTACAATATTCATTGATTTTTGCCATTGAAAAACATGTTTTTCATATACCAGAAATGTTTGAAGCTACTGACTGAATGAAAGGAGCTGGCATCTCACTCTCTTTGAATCTTCTTTATCATGCTAGGATTAACAGGAAAAAGCTAAAAATTTCAGAATTGCACCGTGCAATGTGGAGATATTACTGTTTGTGCATTTACAATATTCATTGATTTTTGCCATTGAAAAACATGTTTTTCATATACCAGAAATGTTTGAAGCTACTGACTGAATGAAAGGAGCTGGCATCTCACTCTCTTTGAATCTTCTTTATCATGCTAGGATTAACAGGAAAAAGCTAAAAATTTCAGAATTGCACCGTGCAATGTGGAGATATTACTGTTTGTGCATTTACAATATTCATTGATTTTTGCCATTGAAAAACATGTTTTTCATATACCAGAAATGTTTGAAGCTACTGACTGAATGAAAGGAGCTGGCATCTCACTCTCTTTGAATCTTCTTTATCATGCTAGGATTAACAGGAAAAAGCTAAAAATTTCAGAATTGCACCGTGCAATGTGGAGATATTACTGTTTGTGCATTTACAATATTCATTGATTTTTGCCATTGAAAAACATGTTTTTCATATACCAGAAATGTTTGAAGCAACTGACTGAATGAAAGGAGCTGGCATCTCACTCTCTTTGAATCTTCTTTATCATGCTAGGATTAACAGGAAAAAGCAAAAAATTTCAGAATTGCACCTTGCAATGTGGAGATATTACTGTTTGTGCATTTACAATATTCATTGATTTTTGCCATTGAAAAACATGTTTTTCATATACCAGAAATGTTTGAAGCTACTGACTGAATGAAAGGAGCTGGCATCTCACTCTCTTTGAATCTTCTTTATCATGCTAGGATTAACAGGAAAAAGCTAAAAATTTCAGAATTGCACCGTGCAATGTGGAGATATTACTGTTTGTGCATTTACAATATTCATTGATTTTTGCCATTGAAAAACATGTTTTTCATATACCAGAAATGTTTGAAGCTACTGACTGAATGAAAGGAGCTGGCATCTCACTCTCTTTGAATCTTCTTTATCATGCTAGGATTAACAGGAAAAAGCTAAAAATTTCAGAATTGCACCGTGCAATGTGGAGATATTACTGTTTGTGCTTTTACAATATTCATTGATTTTTGCCATTGAAAAACATGTTTTTCATATACCAGAAATGTTTGAAGCTACTGACTGAATGAAAGGAGCTGGCATCTCACTCTCTTTGAATCTTCTTTATCATGCTAGGATTAGCAGGAAAAAGCAAAAAATTTCAGAATTGCACCTTGCAATGCGGAGATATTACTGTTTGTGCATTTACAATATTCATTGATTTTTGCCATTGAAAAACATGTTTTTCATATACCAGAAATGTTTGAAGCTACTGACTGAATGAAAGGAGCTGGCATCTCACTCTCTTTGAATCTTCTTTATCATGCTAGGATTAACAGGAAAAAGCAAAAAATTTCAGAATTGCACCTTGCAATGTGGAGATATTACTGTTTGTGCATTTACAATATTCATTGATTTTTGCCATTGAAAAACGTTTTTCATATACCAGAAATGTTTGAAGCTACTGACTGAATGAAAGGAGCTGGCATCTCACTCTCTTTGAATCTTCTTTATCATGCTAGGATTAACAGGAAAAAGCTAAAAATTTCAGAATTGCACCGTGCAATGTGGAGATATTACTGTTTGTGCATTTACAATATTCATTGATTTTTGCCATTGAAAAACATGTTTTTCATATACCAGAAATGTTTGAAGCTACTGACTGAATGAAAGGAGCTGGCATCTCACTCTCTTTGAATCTTCTTTATCATGCTAGGATTAACAGGAAAAAGCTAAAAATTTCAGAATTGCACCGTGCAATGTGGAGATATTACTGTTTGTGCATTTACAATATTCATTGATTTTTGCCATTGAAAAACATGTTTTTCATATACCAGAAATGTTTGAAGCTACTGACTGAATGAAAGGAGCTGGCATCTCACTCTCTTTGAATCTTCTTTATCATGCTAGGATTAGCAGGAAAAAGCAAAAAATTTCAGAATTGCACCTTGCAATGCGGAGATATTACTGTTTGTGCATTTACAATATTCATTGATTTTTGCCATTGAAAAACATGTTTTTCATATACCAGAAATGTTTGAAGCTACTGATTGAATGAAAGGAGCTGGCATCTCACTCTCTTTGAATCTTCTTTATCATGCTAGGATTAACAGGAAAAAGCAAAAAATTTCAGAATTGCACCTTGCAATGTGGAGATATTACTGTTTGTGCATTTACAATATTCATTGATTTTTGCCATTGAAAAACATGTTTTTCATATACCAGAAATGTTTGAAGCTACTGACTGAATGAAAGGAGCTGGCATCTCACTCTCTTTGAATCTTCTTTATCATGCTAGGATTAACAGTAAAAAGCTAAAAATTTCAGAATTGCACCGTGCAATGTGGAGATATTACTGTTTGTGCATTTACAATATTCATTGATTTTTGCCATTGAAAAACGTTTTTCATATACCAGAAATGTTTGAAGCTACTGACTGAATGAAAGGAGCTGGCATCTCACTCTCTTTGAATCTTCTTTATCATGCTAGGATTAGCAGGAAAAAGCAAAAAATTTCAGAATTGCACCTTGCAATGTGGAGATATTACTGTTTGTGCATTTACAATATTCATTGATTTTTGCCATTGAAAAACATGTTTTTCATATACCAGAAATGTTTGAAGCTACTGACTGAATGAAAGGAGCTGGCATCTCACTCTCTTTGAATCTTCTTTATCATGCTAGGATTAACAGGAAAAAGCAAAAAATTTCAGAATTGCACCTTGCAATGTGGAGATATTACTGTTTGTGCATTTACAATATTCATTGATTTTTGCCATTGAAAAACATGTTTTTCATATACCAGAAATGTTTGAAGCTACTGACTGAATGAAAGGAGCTGGCATCTCACTCTCTTTGAATCTTCTTTATCATGCTAGGATTAGCAGGAAAAAGCAAAAAATTTCAGAATTGCACCTTGCAATGCGGAGATATTACTGTTTGTGCATTTACAATATTCATTGATTTTTGCCATTGAAAAACATGTTTTTCATATACCAGAAATGTTTGAAGCTACTGACTGAATGAAAGGAGCTGGCATCTCACTCTCTTTGAATCTTCTTTATCATGCTAGGATTAACAGGAAAAAGCAAAAAATTTCAGAATTGCACCTTGCAATGTGGAGATATTACTGTTTGTGCATTTACAATATTCATTGATTTTTGCCATTGAAAAACGTTTTTCATATACCAGAAATGTTTGAAGCTACTGACAATGAAAGGAGCTGGCATCTCACTCTCTTTGAATCTTCTTTATCATGCTAGGATTAACAGGAAAAAGCTAAAAATTTCAGAATTGCACCGTGCAATGTGGAGATATTACTGTTTGTGCATTTACAATATTCATTGATTTTTGCCATTGAAAAACATGTTTTTCATATACCAGAAATGTTTGAAGCTACTGACTGAATGAAAGGAGCTGGCATCTCACTCTCTTTGAATCTTCTTTATCATGCTAGGATTAACAGGAAAAAGCTAAAAATTTCAGAATTGCACCGTGCAATGTGGAGATATTACTGTTTGTGCATTTACAATATTCATTGATTTTTGCCATTGAAAAACATGTTTTTCATATGCCAGAAATGTTTGAAGCTACTGACTGAATGAAAGGAGCTGGCATCTCACTCTCTTTGAATCTTCTTTATCATGCTAGGATTAACAGGAAAAAGCTAAAAATTTCAGAATTGCACCGTGCAATGTGGAGATATTACTGTTTGTGCATTTACAATATTCATTGATTTTTGCCATTGAAAAACATGTTTTTCATATACCAGAAATGTTTGAAGCTACTGACTGAATGAAAGGAGCTGGCATCTCACTCTCTTTGAATCTTCTTTATCATGCTAGGATTAACAGGAAAAAGCTAAAAATTTCAGAATTGCACCGTGCAATGTGGAGATATTACTGTTTGTGCATTTACAATATTTATTGATTTTTGCCATTGAAAAACATGTTTTTCATATACCAGAAATGTTTGAAGCTACTGACTGAATGAAAGGAGCTGGCATCTCACTCTCTTTGAATCTTCTTTATCATGCTAGGATTAACAGGAAAAAGCAAAAAATTTCAGAATTGCACCTTGCAATGTGGAGATATTACTGTTTGTGCATTTACAATATTCATTGATTTTTGCCATTGAAAAACATGTTTTTCATATACCAGAAATGTTTGAAGCTACTGACTGAATGAAAGGAGCTGGCATCTCACTCTCTTTGAATCTTCTTTATCATGCTAGGATTAACAGGAAAAAGCTAAAAATTTCAGAATTGCACCGTGCAATGTGGAGATATTACTGTTTGTGCATTTACAATATTCATTGATTTTTGCCATTGAAAAACATGTTTTTCATATACCAGAAATGTTTGAAGCTACTGACTGAATGAAAGGAGCTGGCATCTCACTCTCTTTGAATCTTCTTTATCATGCTAGGATTAACAGGAAAAAGCTAAAAATTTCAGAATTGCACCGTGCAATGTGGAGATATTACTGTTTGTGCATTTACAATATTCATTGATTTTTGCCATTGAAAAACATGTTTTTCATATACCAGAAATGTTTGAAGCTACTGACTGAATGAAAGGAGCTGGCATCTCACTCTCTTTGAATCTTCTTTATCATGCTAGGATTAACAGGAAAAAGCTAAAAATTTCAGAATTGCACCGTGCAATGTGGAGATATTACTGTTTGTGCATTTACAATATTTATTGATTTTTGCCATTGAAAAACATGTTTTTCATATACCAGAAATGTTTGAAGCTACTGACTGAATGAAAGGAGCTGGCATCTCACTCTCTTTGAATCTTCTTTATCATGCTAGGATTAACAGGAAAAAGCAAAAAATTTCAGAATTGCACCTTGCAATGTGGAGATATTACTGTTTGTGCATTTACAATATTCATTGATTTTTGCCATTGAAAAACATGTTTTTCATATACCAGAAATGTTTGAAGCTACTGACTGAATGAAAGGAGCTGGCATCTCACTCTCTTTGAATCTTCTTTATCATGCTAGGATTAACAGGAAAAAGCTAAAAATTTCAGAATTGCACCGTGCAATGTGGAGATATTACTGTTTGTGCATTTACAATATTCATTGATTTTTGCCATTGAAAAACATGTTTTTCATATACCAGAAATGTTTGAAGCTACTGACTGAATGAAAGGAGCTGGCATCTCACTCTCTTTGAATCTTCTTTATCATGCTAGGATTAACAGGAAAAAGCTAAAAATTTCAGAATTGCACCGTGCAATGTGGAGATATTACTGTTTGTGCTTTTACAATATTCATTGATTTTTGCCATTGAAAAACATGTTTTTCATATACCAGAAATGTTTGAAGCTACTGACTGAATGAAAGGAGCTGGCATCTCACTCTCTTTGAATCTTCTTTATCATGCTAGGATTAGCAGGAAAAAGCAAAAAATTTCAGAATTGCACCTTGCAATGCGGAGATATTACTGTTTGTGCATTTACAATATTCATTGATTTTTGCCATTGAAAAACATGTTTTTCATATACCAGAAATGTTTGAAGCTACTGACTGAATGAAAGGAGCTGGCATCTCACTCTCTTTGAATCTTCTTTATCATGCTAGGATTAACAGGAAAAAGCAAAAAATTTCAGAATTGCACCTTGCAATGTGGAGATATTACTGTTTGTGCATTTACAATATTCATTGATTTTTGCCATTGAAAAACCATGTTTTTCATATACCAGAAATGTTTGAAGCTACTGACTGAATGAAAGGAGCTGGCATCTCACTCTCTTTGAATCTTCTTTATCATGCTAGGATTAACAGGAAAAAGCTAAAAATTTCAGAATTGCACCGTGCAATGTGGAGATATTACTGTTTGTGCATTTACAATATTCATTGATTTTTGCCATTGAAAAACATGTTTTTCATATACCAGAAATGTTTGAAGCTACTGACTGAATGAAAGGAGCTGGCATCTCACTCTCTTTGAATCTTCTTTATCATGCTAGGATTAACAGGAAAAAGCTAAAAATTTCAGAATTGCACCGTGCAATGTGGAGATATTACTGTTTGTGCATTTACAATATTCATTGATTTTTGCCATTGAAAAACATGTTTTTCATATACCAGAAATGTTTGAAGCTACTGACTGAATGAAAGGAGCTGGCATCTCACTCTCTTTGAATCTTCTTTATCATGCTAGGATTAGCAGGAAAAAGCAAAAAATTTCAGAATTGCACCTTGCAATGCGGAGATATTACTGTTTGTGCATTTACAATATTCATTGATTTTTGCCATTGAAAAACATGTTTTTCATATACCAGAAATGTTTGAAGCTACTGATTGAAAGGAGCTGGCATCTCACTCTCTTTGAATCTTCTTTATCATGCTAGGATTAACAGAAAAAGCAAAAAATTTCAGAATTGCACCTTGCAATGTGGAGATATTACTGTTTGTGCATTTACAATATTCATTGATTTTTGCCATTGAAAAACATGTTTTTCATATACCAGAAATGTTTGAAGCTACTGACTGAATGAAAGGAGCTGGCATCTCACTCTCTTTGAATCTTCTTTATCATGCTAGGATTAACAGAAAAGCTACAAATTTCAGAATTGCACCGTGCAATGTGGAGATATTACTGTTTGTGCATTTACAATATTCATTGATTTTTGCCATTGAAAAACATGGTTTTCATATACCAGAAATGTTTGAAGCTACTGACTGAATGAAAGGAGCTGGCATCTCACTCTCTTTGAATCTTCTTTATCATGCTAGGATTAGCAGGAAAAAGCAAAAAATTTCAGAATTGCACCTTGCAATGTGGAGATATTACTGTTTGTGCATTTACAATATTCATTGATTTTTGCCATTGAAAAACATGTTTTTCATATACCAGAAATGTTTGAAGCTACTGACTGAATGAAAGGAGCTGGTATCTCACTCTCTTTGAATCTTCTTTATCATGCTAGGATTAACAGGAAAAAGCTAAAAATTTCAGAATTGCACCGTGCAATGTGGAGATATTACTGTTTGTGCATTTACAATATTCATTGATTTTTGCCATTGAAAAACATATTTTTCATATACCAGAAATGTTTGAAGCTACTGACTGAATGAAAGGAGCTGGCATCTCACTCTCTTTGAATCTTCTTTATCATGCTAGGATTAGCAGGAAAAAGCAAAAAATTTCAGAATTGCACTTTGCAATGTGGAGATATTACTGTTTGTGCATTTACAATATTCATTGATTTTTGCCATTGAAAAACATGTTTTTCATATACCAGAAATGTTTGAAGCTACTGACTGAATGAAAGGAGCTGGCATCTCACTCTCTTTGAATCTTCTTTATCATGCTAGGATTAACAGGAAAAAGCTAAAAATTTCAGAATTGCACCGTGCAATGTGGAGATATTACTGTTTGTGCATTTACAATATTCATTGATTTTTGCCATTGAAAAACGTTTTTCATATACCAGAAATGTTTGAAGCTACTGACTGAATAAAAGGAGCTGGCATCTCACTCTCTTTGAATCTTCTTTATCATGCTAAAATTAGCAGGAAAAAGCAAAAAATTTCAGAATTGCACCTTGCAATGTGGAGATATTACTGTTTGTGCATTTACAATATTCATTGATTTTTGCTATTGAAAAACATGTTTTTCATATACCAGAAATGTTTGAAGCTACTGACTGAATGAAAGGAGCTGGCATCTCACTCTCTTTGAATCTTCTTTATCATGCTAGGATTAACAGGAAAAAGCAAAAAATTTCAGAATTGCACCTTGCAATGTGGAGATATTACTGTTTGTGCATTTACAATATTCATTGATTTTTGCCATTGAAAAACATGTTTTTCATATACCAGAAATGTTTGAAGCTACTGACTGAATGAAAGGAGCTGGCATCTCACTCTCTTTGAATCTTCTTTATCATGCTAGGATTAACAGGAAAAAGCTAAAAATTTCAGAATTGCACCGTGCAATGTGGAGATATTACTGTTTGTGCATTTACAATATTCATTGATTTTTGCCATTGAAAAACATGTTTTTCATATACCAGAAATGTTTGAAGCTACTGACTGAATGAAAGGAGCTGGCATCTCACTCTCTTTGAATCTTCTTTATCATGCTAGGATTAACAGGAAAAAGCTAAAAATTTCAGAATTGCACCGTGCAATGTGGAGATATTACTGTTTGTGCATTTACAATATTCATTGATTTTTGCCATTGAAAAACATGTTTTTCATATACCAGAAATGTTTGAAGCTACTGACTGAATGAAAGGAGCTGGCATCTCACTCTCTTTGAATCTTCTTTATCATGCTAGGATTAGCAGGAAAAAGCTAAAAATTTCAGAATTGCACCGTGCAATGTGGAGATATTACTGTTTGTGCATTTACAATATTCATTGATTTTTGCCATTGAAAAACATGTTTTTCATATACCAGAAATGTTTGAAGCTACTGACTGAATGAAAGGAGCTGGCATCTCACTCTCTTTGAATCTTCTTTATCATGCTAGGATTAACAGGAAAAAGCTAAAAATTTCAGAATTGCACCGTGCAATGTGGAGATATTACTGTTTGTGCATTTACAATATTCATTGATTTTTGCCATTGAAAAACATGTTTTTCATATACCAGAAATGTTTGAAGCTACTGACTGAATGAAAGGAGCTGGCATCTCACTCTCTTTGAATCTTCTTTATCATGCTAGGATTAGCAGGAAAAAGCAAAAAATTTCAGAATTGCACTTTGCAATGTGGAGATATTACTGTTTGTGCATTTACAATATTCATTGATTTTTGCCATTGAAAAACATGTTTTTCATATACCAGAAATGTTTGAAGCTACTGACTGAATGAAAGGAGCTGGCATCTCACTCTCTTTGAATCTTCTTTATCATGCTAGGATTAACAGGAAAAAGCTAAAAATTTCAGAATTGCACCGTGCAATGTGGAGATATTACTGTTTGTGCATTTACAATATTCATTGATTTTTGCCATTGAAAAACATGTTTTTCATATACCAGAAATGTTTGAAGCTACTGACTGAATGAAAGGAGCTGGCATCTCACTCTCTTTGAATCTTCTTTATCATGCTAGGATTAGCAGGAAAAAGCAAAAAATTTCAGAATTGCACTTTGCAATGTGGAGATATTACTGTTTGTGCATTTACAATATTCATTGATTTTTGCCATTGAAAAACATGTTTTTCATATACCAGAAATGTTTGAAGCTACTGACTGAATGAAAGGAGCTGGCATCTCACTCTCTTTGAATCTTCTTTATCATGCTAGGATTAACAGGAAAAAGCTAAAAATTTCAGAATTGCACCGTGCAATGTGGAGATATTACTGTTTGTGCATTTACAATATTCATTGATTTTTGCCATTGAAAAACGTTTTTCATATACCAGAAATGTTTGAAGCTACTGACTGAATAAAAGGAGCTGGCATCTCACTCTCTTTGAATCTTCTTTATCATGCTAGGATTAGCAGGAAAAAGCAAAAAATTTCAGAATTGCACCTTGCAATGTGGAGATATTACTGTTTGTGCATTTACAATATTCATTGATTTTTGCCATTGAAAAACATGTTTTTCATATACCAGAAATGTTTGAAGCTACTGACTGAATGAAAGGAGCTGGCATCTCACTCTCTTTGAATCTTCTTTATCATGCTAGGATTAACAGGAAAAAGCAAAAAATTTCAGAATTGCACCTTGCAATGTGGAGATATTACTGTTTGTGCATTTACAATATTCATTGATTTTTGCCATTGAAAAACATGTTTTTCATATACCAGAAATGTTTGAAGCTACTGACTGAATGAAAGGAGCTGGCATCTCACTCTCTTTGAATCTTCTTTATCATGCTAGGATTAACAGGAAAAAGCTAAAAATTTCAGAATTGCACCGTGCAATGTGGAGATATTACTGTTTGTGCATTTACAATATTCATTGATTTTTGCCATTGAAAAACATGTTTTTCATATACCAGAAATGTTTGAAGCTACTGACTGAATGAAAGGAGCTGCCATCTCACTCTCTTTGAATCTTCTTTATCATGCTAGGATTAACAGGAAAAAGCTAAAAATTTCAGAATTGCACCGTGCAATGTGGAGATATTACTGTTTGTGCATTTACAATATTCATTGATTTTTGCCATTGAAAAACATGTTTTTCATATACCAGAAATGTTTGAAGCTACTGACTGAATGAAAGGAGCTGGCATCTCACTCTCTTTGAATCTTCTTTATCATGCTAGGATTAGCAGGAAAAAGCTAAAAATTTCAGAATTGCACCGTGCAATGTGGAGATATTACTGTTTGTGCTTTTACAATATTCATTGATTTTTGCCATTGAAAAACATGTTTTTCATATACCAGAAATGTTTGAAGCTACTGACTGAATGAAAGGAGCTGGCATCTCACTCTCTTTGAATCTTCTTTATCATGCTAGGATTAGCAGGAAAAAGCAAAAAATTTCAGAATTGCACCTTGCAATGCGGAGATATTACTGTTTGTGCATTTACAATATTCATTGATTTTTGCCATTGAAAAACATGTTTTTCATATACCAGAAATGTTTGAAGCTACTGACTGAATGAAAGGAGCTGGCATCTCACTCTCTTTGAATCTTCTTTATCATGCTAGGATTAACAGGAAAAAGCAAAAAATTTCAGAATTGCACCTTGCAATGTGGAGATATTACTGTTTGTGCATTTACAATATTCATTGATTTTTGCCATTGAAAAACGTTTTTCATATACCAGAAATGTTTGAAGCTACTGACTGAATGAAAGGAGCTGGCATCTCACTCTCTTTGAATCTTCTTTATCATGCTAGGATTAGCAGGAAAAAGCAAAAAATTTCAGAATTGCACTTTGCAATGTGGAGATATTACTGTTTGTGCATTTACAATATTCATTGATTTTTGCCATTGAAAAACATGTTTTTCATATACCAGAAATGTTTGAAGCTACTGACTGAATGAAAGGAGCTGGCATCTCACTCTCTTTGAATCTTCTTTATCATGCTAGGATTAACAGGAAAAAGCTAAAAATTTCAGAATTGCACCGTGCAATGTGGAGATATTACTGTTTGTGCATTTACAATATTCATTGATTTTTGCCATTGAAAAACATGTTTTTCATATACCAGAAATGTTTGAAGCTACTGACTGAATGAAAGGAGCTGGCATCTCACTCTCTTTGAATCTTCTTTATCATGCTAGGATTAGCAGGAAAAAGCAAAAAATTTCAGAATTGCACTTTGCAATGTGGAGATATTACTGTTTGTGCATTTACAATATTCATTGATTTTTGCCATTGAAAAACATGTTTTTCATATACCAGAAATGTTTGAAGCTACTGACTGAATGAAAGGAGCTGGCATCTCACTCTCTTTGAATCTTCTTTATCATGCTAGGATTAACAGGAAAAAGCTAAAAATTTCAGAATTGCACCGTGCAATGTGGAGATATTACTGTTTGTGCATTTACAATATTCATTGATTTTTGCCATTGAAAAACGTTTTTCATATACCAGAAATGTTTGAAGCTACTGACTGAATAAAAGGAGCTGGCATCTCACTCTCTTTGAATCTTCTTTATCATGCTAGGATTAGCAGGAAAAAGCAAAAAATTTCAGAATTGCACCTTGCAATGTGGAGATATTACTGTTTGTGCATTTACAATATTCATTGATTTTTGCCATTGAAAAACATGTTTTTCATATACCAGAAATGTTTGAAGCTACTGACTGAATGAAAGGAGCTGGCATCTCACTCTCTTTGAATCTTCTTTATCATGCTAGGATTAACAGGAAAAAGCAAAAAATTTCAGAATTGCACCTTGCAATGTGGAGATATTACTGTTTGTGCATTTACAATATTCATTGATTTTTGCCATTGAAAAACATGTTTTTCATATACCAGAAATGTTTGAAGCTACTGACTGAATGAAAGGAGCTGGCATCTCACTCTCTTTGAATCTTCTTTATCATGCTAGGATTAACAGGAAAAAGCTAAAAATTTCAGAATTGCACCGTGCAATGTGGAGATATTACTGTTTGTGCATTTACAATATTCATTGATTTTTGCCATTGAAAAACATGTTTTTCATATACCAGAAATGTTTGAAGCTACTGACTGAATGAAAGGAGCTGCCATCTCACTCTCTTTGAATCTTCTTTATCATGCTAGGATTAACAGGAAAAAGCTAAAAATTTCAGAATTGCACCGTGCAATGTGGAGATATTACTGTTTGTGCATTTACAATATTCATTGATTTTTGCCATTGAAAAACATGTTTTTCATATACCAGAAATGTTTGAAGCTACTGACTGAATGAAAGGAGCTGGCATCTCACTCTCTTTGAATCTTCTTTATCATGCTAGGATTAGCAGGAAAAAGCTAAAAATTTCAGAATTGCACCGTGCAATGTGGAGATATTACTGTTTGTGCTTTTACAATATTCATTGATTTTTGCCATTGAAAAACATGTTTTTCATATACCAGAAATGTTTGAAGCTACTGACTGAATGAAAGGAGCTGGCATCTCACTCTCTTTGAATCTTCTTTATCATGCTAGGATTAGCAGGAAAAAGCAAAAAATTTCAGAATTGCACCTTGCAATGCGGAGATATTACTGTTTGTGCATTTACAATATTCATTGATTTTTGCCATTGAAAAACATGTTTTTCATATACCAGAAATGTTTGAAGCTACTGACTGAATGAAAGGAGCTGGCATCTCACTCTCTTTGAATCTTCTTTATCATGCTAGGATTAACAGGAAAAAGCAAAAAATTTCAGAATTGCACCTTGCAATGTGGAGATATTACTGTTTGTGCATTTACAATATTCATTGATTTTTGCCATTGAAAAACGTTTTTCATATACCAGAAATGTTTGAAGCTACTGACTGAATGAAAGGAGCTGGCATCTCACTCTCTTTGAATCTTCTTTATCATGCTAGGATTAACAGGAAAAAGCTAAAAATTTCAGAATTGCACCGTGCAATGTGGAGATATTACTGTTTGTGCATTTACAATATTCATTGATTTTTGCCATTGAAAAACATGTTTTTCATATACCAGAAATGTTTGAAGCTACTGACTGAATGAAAGGAGCTGGCATCTCACTCTCTTTGAATCTTCTTTATCATGCTAGGATTAGCAGGAAAAAGCAAAAAATTTCAGAATTGCACCTTGCAATGTGGAGATATTACTGTTTGTGCATTTACAATATTCATTGATTTTTGCCATTGAAAAACATGTTTTTCATATACCAGAAATGTTTGAAGCTACTGACTGAATGAAAGGAGCTGGCATCTCACTCTCTTTGAATCTTCTTTATCATGCTAGGATTAACAGGAAAAAGCTAAAAATTTCAGAATTGCACCGTGCAATGTGGAGATATTACTGTTTGTGCATTTACAATATTCATTGATTTTTGCCATTGAAAAACGTTTTTCATATACCAGAAATGTTTGAAGCTACTGACTGAATGAAAGGAGCTGGCATCTCACTCTCTTTGAATCTTCTTTATCATGCTAGGATTAGCAGGAAAAAGCAAAAAATTTCAGAATTGCACCTTGCAATGTGGAGATATTACTGTTTGTGCATTTACAATATTCATTGATTTTTGCCATTGAAAAACATGTTTTTCATATACCAGAAATGTTTGAAGCTACTGACTGAATGAAAGGAGCTGGCATCTCACTCTCTTTGAATCTTCTTTATCATGCTAGGATTAACAGGAAAAAGCAAAAAATTTCAGAATTGCACCTTGCAATGTGGAGATATTACTGTTTGTGCATTTACAATATTCATTGATTTTTGCCATTGAAAAACATGTTTTTCATATACCAGAAATGTTTGAAGCTACTGACTGAATGAAAGGAGCTGGCATCTCACTCTCTTTGAATCTTCTTTATCATGCTAGGATTAGCAGGAAAAAGCAAAAAATTTCAGAATTGCACCTTGCAATGCGGAGATATTACTGTTTGTGCATTTACAATATTCATTGATTTTTGCCATTGAAAAACATGTTTTTCATATACCAGAAATGTTTGAAGCTACTGACTGAATGAAAGGAGCTGGCATCTCACTCTCTTTGAATCTTCTTTATCATGCTAGGATTAACAGGAAAAAGCAAAAAATTTCAGAATTGCACCTTGCAATGTGGAGATATTACTGTTTGTGCATTTACAATATTCATTGATTTTTGCCATTGAAAAACGTTTTTCATATACCAGAAATGTTTGAAGCTACTGACTGAATGAAAGGAGCTGGCATCTCACTCTCTTTGAATCTTCTTTATCATGCTAGGATTAACAGGAAAAAGCTAAAAATTTCAGAATTGCACCGTGCAATGTGGAGATATTACTGTTTGTGCATTTACAATATTCATTGATTTTTGCCATTGAAAAACATGTTTTTCATATACCAGAAATGTTTGAAGCTACTGACTGAATGAAAGGAGCTGGCATCTCACTCTCTTTGAATCTTCTTTATCATGCTAGGATTAGCAGGAAAAAGCAAAAAATTTCAGAATTGCACTTTGCAATGTGGAGATATTACTGTTTGTGCATTTACAATATTCATTGATTTTTGCCATTGAAAAACATGTTTTTCATATACCAGAAATGTTTGAAGCTACTGACTGAATGAAAGGAGCTGGCATCTCACTCTCTTTGAATCTTCTTTATCATGCTAGGATTAACAGGAAAAAGCTAAAAATTTCAGAATTGCACCGTGCAATGTGGAGATATTACTGTTTGTGCATTTACAATATTCATTGATTTTTGCCATTGAAAAACATGTTTTTCATATACCAGAAATGTTTGAAGCTACTGACTGAATGAAAGGAGCTGGCATCTCACTCTCTTTGAATCTTCTTTATCATGCTAGGATTAACAGGAAAAAGCTAAAAATTTCAGAATTGCACCGTGCAATGTGGAGATATTACTGTTTGTGCATTTACAATATTCATTGATTTTTGCCATTGAAAAACGTTTTTCATATACCAGAAATGTTTGAAGCTACTGACTGAATAAAAGGAGCTGGCATCTCACTCTCTTTGAATCTTCTTTATCATGCTAGGATTAGCAGGAAAAAGCAAAAAATTTCAGAATTGCACCTTGCAATGTGGAGATATTTCTGTTTGTGCATTTACAATATTCATTGATTTTTGCCATTGAAAAACATGTTTTTCATATACCAGAAATGTTTGAAGCTACTGACTGAATGAAAGGAGCTGGCATCTCACTCTCTTTGAATCTTCTTTATCATGCTAGGATTAACAGGAAAAAGCAAAAAATTTCAGAATTGCACCTTGCAATGTGGAGATATTACTGTTTGTGCATTTACAATATTCATTGATTTTTGCCATTGAAAAACATGTTTTTCATATACCAGAAATGTTTGAAGCTACTGACTGAATGAAAGGAGCTGGCATCTCACTCTCTTTGAATCTTCTTTATCATGCTAGGATTAACAGGAAAAAGCTAAAAATTTCAGAATTGCACTGTGCAATGTGGAGATATTACTGTTTGTGCATTTACAATATTCATTGATTTTTGCCATTGAAAAACATGTTTTTCATATACCAGAAATGTTTGAAGCTACTGACTGAATGAAAGGAGCTGCCATCTCACTCTCTTTGAATCTTCTTTATCATGCTAGGATTAACAGGAAAAAGCTAAAAATTTCAGAATTGCACCGTGCAATGTGGAGATATTACTGTTTGTGCATTTACAATATTCATTGATTTTTGCCATTGAAAAACATGTTTTTCATATACCAGAAATGTTTGAAGCTACTGACTGAATGAAAGGAGCTGGCATCTCACTCTCTTTGAATCTTCTTTATCATGCTAGGATTAGCAGGAAAAAGCTAAAAATTTCAGAATTGCACCGTGCAATGTGGAGATATTACTGTTTGTGCTTTTACAATATTCATTGATTTTTGCCATTGAAAAACATGTTTTTCATATACCAGAAATGTTTGAAGCTACTGACTGAATGAAAGGAGCTGGCATCTCACTCTCTTTGAATCTTCTTTATCATGCTAGGATTAGCAGGAAAAAGCAAAAAATTTCAGAATTGCACCTTGCAATGCGGAGATATTACTGTTTGTGCATTTACAATATTCATTGATTTTTGCCATTGAAAAACATGTTTTTCATATACCAGAAATGTTTGAAGCTACTGACTGAATGAAAGGAGCTGGCATCTCACTCTCTTTGAATCTTCTTTATCATGCTAGGATTAACAGGAAAAAGCAAAAAATTTCAGAATTGCACCTTGCAATGTGGAGATATTACTGTTTGTGCATTTACAATATTCATTGATTTTTGCCATTGAAAAACGTTTTTCATATACCAGAAATGTTTGAAGCTACTGACTGAATGAAAGGAGCTGGCATCTCACTCTCTTTGAATCTTCTTTATCATGCTAGGATTAACAGGAAAAAGCTAAAAATTTCAGAATTGCACCGTGCAATGTGGAGATATTACTGTTTGTGCATTTACAATATTCATTGATTTTTGCCATTGAAAAACATGTTTTTCATATACCAGAAATGTTTGAAGCTACTGACTGAATGAAAGGAGCTGGCATCTCACTCTCTTTGAATCTTCTTTATCATGCTAGGATTAGCAGGAAAAAGCAAAAAATTTCAGAATTGCACCTTGCAATGTGGAGATATTACTGTTTGTGCATTTACAATATTCATTGATTTTTGCCATTGAAAAACATGTTTTTCATATACCAGAAATGTTTGAAGCTACTGACTGAATGAAAGGAGCTGGCATCTCACTCTCTTTGAATCTTCTTTATCATGCTAGGATTAACAGGAAAAAGCTAAAAATTTCAGAATTGCACCGTGCAATGTGGAGATATTACTGTTTGTGCATTTACAATATTCATTGATTTTTGCCATTGAAAAACGTTTTTCATATACCAGAAATGTTTGAAGCTACTGACTGAATGAAAGGAGCTGGCATCTCACTCTCTTTGAATCTTCTTTATCATGCTAGGATTAGCAGGAAAAAGCAAAAAATTTCAGAATTGCACCTTGCAATGTGGAGATATTACTGTTTGTGCATTTACAATATTCATTGATTTTTGCCATTGAAAAACATGTTTTTCATATACCAGAAATGTTTGAAGCTACTGACTGAATGAAAGGAGCTGGCATCTCACTCTCTTTGAATCTTCTTTATCATGCTAGGATTAACAGGAAAAAGCAAAAAATTTCAGAATTGCACCTTGCAATGTGGAGATATTACTGTTTGTGCATTTACAATATTCATTGATTTTTGCCATTGAAAAACATGTTTTTCATATACCAGAAATGTTTGAAGCTACTGACTGAATGAAAGGAGCTGGCATCTCACTCTCTTTGAATCTTCTTTATCATGCTAGGATTAGCAGGAAAAAGCAAAAAATTTCAGAATTGCACCTTGCAATGCGGAGATATTACTGTTTGTGCATTTACAATATTCATTGATTTTTGCCATTGAAAAACATGTTTTTCATATACCAGAAATGTTTGAAGCTACTGACTGAATGAAAGGAGCTGGCATCTCACTCTCTTTGAATCTTCTTTATCATGCTAGGATTAACAGGAAAAAGCAAAAAATTTCAGAATTGCACCTTGCAATGTGGAGATATTACTGTTTGTGCATTTACAATATTCATTGATTTTTGCCATTGAAAAACGTTTTTCATATACCAGAAATGTTTGAAGCTACTGACTGAATGAAAGGAGCTGGCATCTCACTCTCTTTGAATCTTCTTTATCATGCTAGGATTAACAGGAAAAAGCTAAAAATTTCAGAATTGCACCGTGCAATGTGGAGATATTACTGTTTGTGCATTTACAATATTCATTGATTTTTGCCATTGAAAAACATGTTTTTCATATACCAGAAATGTTTGAAGCTACTGACTGAATGAAAGGAGCTGGCATCTCACTCTCTTTGAATCTTCTTTATCATGCTAGGATTAGCAGGAAAAAGCAAAAAATTTCAGAATTGCACCTTGCAATGTGGAGATATTACTGTTTGTGCATTTACAATATTCATTGATTTTTGCCATTGAAAAACATGTTTTTCATATACCAGAAATGTTTGAAGCTACTGACTGAATGAAAGGAGCTGGCATCTCACTCTCTTTGAATCTTCTTTATCATGCTAGGATTAACAGGAAAAAGCTAAAAATTTCAGAATTGCACCGTGCAATGTGGAGATATTACTGTTTGTGCATTTACAATATTCATTGATTTTTGCCATTGAAAAACGTTTTTCATATACCAGAAATGTTTGAAGCTACTGACTGAATGAAAGGAGCTGGCATCTCACTCTCTTTGAATCTTCTTTATCATGCTAGGATTAGCAGGAAAAAGCAAAAAATTTCAGAATTGCACCTTGCAATGTGGAGATATTACTGTTTGTGCATTTACAATATTCATTGATTTTTGCCATTGAAAAACATGTTTTTCATATACCAGAAATGTTTGAAGCTACTGACTGAATGAAAGGAGCTGGCATCTCACTCTCTTTGAATCTTCTTTATCATGCTAGGATTAACAGGAAAAAGCAAAAAATTTCAGAATTGCACCTTGCAATGTGGAGATATTACTGTTTGTGCATTTACAATATTCATTGATTTTTGCCATTGAAAAACATGTTTTTCATATACCAGAAATGTTTGAAGCTACTGACTGAATGAAAGGAGCTGGCATCTCACTCTCTTTGAATCTTCTTTATCATGCTAGGATTAGCAGGAAAAAGCAAAAAATTTCAGAATTGCACCTTGCAATGCGGAGATATTACTGTTTGTGCATTTACAATATTCATTGATTTTTGCCATTGAAAAACATGTTTTTCATATACCAGAAATGTTTGAAGCTACTGACTGAATGAAAGGAGCTGGCATCTCACTCTCTTTGAATCTTCTTTATCATGCTAGGATTAACAGGAAAAAGCAAAAAATTTCAGAATTGCACCTTGCAATGTGGAGATATTACTGTTTGTGCATTTACAATATTCATTGATTTTTGCCATTGAAAAACGTTTTTCATATACCAGAAATGTTTGAAGCTACTGACTGAATGAAAGGAGCTGGCATCTCACTCTCTTTGAATCTTCTTTATCATGCTAGGATTAACAGGAAAAAGCTAAAAATTTCAGAATTGCACCGTGCAATGTGGAGATATTACTGTTTGTGCATTTACAATATTCATTGATTTTTGCCATTGAAAAACATGTTTTTCATATACCAGAAATGTTTGAAGCTACTGACTGAATGAAAGGAGCTGGCATCTCACTCTCTTTGAATCTTCTTTATCATGCTAGCATTAACAGGAAAAAGCTAAAAATTTCAGAATTGCACCGTGCAATGTGGAGATATTACTGTTTGTGCATTTACAATATTCATTGATTTTTGCCATTGAAAAACATGGTTTTCATATACCAGAAATGTTTGAAGCTACTGACTGAATGAAAGGAGCTGGCATCTCACTCTCTTTGAATCTTCTTTATCATGCTAGGATTAGCAGGAAAAAGCAAAAAATTTCAGAATTGCACCTTGCAATGTGGAGATATTACTGTTTGTGCATTTACAATATTCATTGATTTTTGCCATTGAAAAACATGTTTTTCATATACCAGAAATGTTTGAAGCTACTGACTGAATGAAAGGAGCTGGCATCTCACTCTCTTTGAATCTTCTTTATCATGCTAGGATTAACAGGAAAAAGCTAAAAATTTCAGAATTGCACCGTGCAATGTGGAGATATTACTGTTTGTGCATTTACAATATTCATTGATTTTTGCCATTGAAAAACATGTTTTTCATATACCAGAAATGTTTGAAGCTACTGACTGAATGAAAGGAGCTGGCATCTCACTCTCTTTGAATCTTCTTTATCATGCTAGGATTAACAGGAAAAAGCAAAAAATTTCAGAATTGCACCTTGCAATGTGGAGATATTACTGTTTGTGCATTTACAATATTCATTGATTTTTGCCATTGAAAAACATGTTTTTCATATACCAGAAATGTTTGAAGCTACTGACTGAATGAAAGGAGCTGGCATCTCACTCTCTTTGAATCTTCTTTATCATGCTAGGATTAGCAGGAAAAAGCAAAAAATTTCAGAATTGCACCTTGCAATGCGGAGATATTACTGTTTGTGCATTTACAATATTCATTGATTTTTGCCATTGAAAAACATGTTTTTCATATACCAGAAATGTTTGAAGCTACTGACTGAATGAAAGGAGCTGGCATCTCACTCTCTTTGAATCTTCTTTATCATGCTAGGATTAACAGGAAAAAGCAAAAAATTTCAGAATTGCACCTTGCAATGTGGAGATATTACTGTTTGTGCATTTACAATATTCATTGATTTTTGCCATTGAAAAACGTTTTTCATATACCAGAAATGTTTGAAGCTACTGACTGAATGAAAGGAGCTGGCATCTCACTCTCTTTGAATCTTCTTTATCATGCTAGGATTAACAGGAAAAAGCTAAAAATTTCAGAATTGCACCTTGCAATGTGGAGATATTACTGTTTGTGCATTTACAATATTCATTGATTTTTGCCATTGAAAAACATGTTTTTCATATACCAGAAATGTTTGAAGCTACTGACTGAATGAAAGGAGCTGGCATCTCACTCTCTTTGAATCTTCTTTATCATGCTAGGATTAGCAGGAAAAAGCAAAAAATTTCAGAATTGCACTTTGCAATGTGGAGATATTACTGTTTGTGCATTTACAATATTCATTGATTTTTGCCATTGAAAAACATGTTTTTCATATACCAGAAATGTTTGAAGCTACTGACTGAATGAAAGGAGCTGGCATCTCACTCTCTTTGAATCTTCTTTATCATGCTAGGATTAACAGGAAAAAGCTAAAAATTTCAGAATTGCACCGTGCAATGTGGAGATATTACTGTTTGTGCATTTACAATATTCATTGATTTTTGCCATTGAAAAACGTTTTTCATATACCAGAAATGTTTGAAGCTACTGACTGAATAAAAGGAGCTGGCATCTCACTCTCTTTGAATCTTCTTTATCATGCTAGGATTAGCAGGAAAAAGCAAAAAATTTCAGAATTGCACCTTGCAATGTGGAGATATTACTGTTTGTGCATTTACAATATTCATTGATTTTTGCCATTGAAAAACATGTTTTTCATATACCAGAAATGTTTGAAGCTACTGACTGAATGAAAGGAGCTGGCATCTCACTCTCTTTGAATCTTCTTTATCATGCTAGGATTAACAGGAAAAAGCAAAAAATTTCAGAATTGCACCTTGCAATGTGGAGATATTACTGTTTGTGCATTTACAATATTCATTGATTTTTGCCATTGAAAAACATGTTTTTCATATACCAGAAATGTTTGAAGCTACTGACTGAATGAAAGGAGCTGGCATCTCACTCTCTTTGAATCTTCTTTATCATGCTAGGATTAACAGGAAAAAGCTAAAAATTTCAGAATTGCACCGTGCAATGTGGAGATATTACTGTTTGTGCATTTACAATATTCATTGATTTTTGCCATTGAAAAACATGTTTTTCATATACCAGAAATGTTTGAAGCTACTGACTGAATGAAAGGAGCTGGCATCTCACTCTCTTTGAATCTTCTTTATCATGCTAGGATTAACAGGAAAAAGCTAAAAATTTCAGAATTGCACCGTGCAATGTGGAGATATTACTGTTTGTGCATTTACAATATTCATTGATTTTTGCCATTGAAAAACATGTTTTTCATATACCAGAAATGTTTGAAGCTACTGACTGAATGAAAGGAGCTGGCATCTCACTCTCTTTGAATCTTCTTTATCATGCTAGGATTAGCAGGAAAAAGCTAAAAATTTCAGAATTGCACCGTGCAATGTGGAGATATTACTGTTTGTGCATTTACAATATTCATTGATTTTTGCCATTGAAAAACATGTTTTTCATATACCAGAAATGTTTGAAGCTACTGACTGAATGAAAGGAGCTGGCATCTCACTCTCTTTGAATCTTCTTTATCATGCTAGGATTAGCAGGAAAAAGCAAAAAATTTCAGAATTGCACCTTGCAATGCGGAGATATTACTGTTTGTGCATTTACAATATTCATTGATTTTTGCCATTGAAAAACATGTTTTTCATATACCAGAAATGTTTGAAGCTACTGACTGAATGAAAGGAGCTGGCATCTCACTCTCTTTGAATCTTCTTTATCATGCTAGGATTAGCAGGAAAAAGCAAAAAATTTCAGAATTGCACTTTGCAATGTGGAGATATTACTGTTTGTGCATTTACAATATTCATTGATTTTTGCCATTGAAAAACATGTTTTTCATATACCAGAAATGTTTGAAGCTACTGACTGAATGAAAGGAGCTGGCATCTCACTCTCTTTGAATCTTCTTTATCATGCTAGGATTAACAGGAAAAAGCAAAAAATTTCAGAATTGCACCTTGCAATGTGGAGATATTACTGTTTGTGCATTTACAATATTCATTGATTTTTGCCATTGAAAAACGTTTTTCATATACCAGAAATGTTTGAAGCTACTGACTGAATGAAAGGAGCTGGCATCTCACTCTCTTTGAATCTTCTTTATCATGCTAGGATTAACAGGAAAAAGCTAAAAATTTCAGAATTGCACCGTGCAATGTGGAGATATTACTGTTTGTGCATTTACAATATTCATTGATTTTTGCCATTGAAAAACATGTTTTTCATATACCAGAAATGTTTGAAGCTACTGACTGAATGAAAGGAGCTGGCATCTCACTCTCTTTGAATCTTCTTTATCATGCTAGCATTAACAGGAAAAAGCTACAAATTTCAGAATTGCACCGTGCAATGTGGAGATATTACTGTTTGTGCATTTACAATATTCATTGATTTTTGCCATTGAAAAACATGCTTTTCATATACCAGAAATGTTTGAAGCTACTGACTGAATGAAAGGAGCTGGCATCTCACTCTCTTTGAATCTTCTTTATCATGCTAGGATTAACAGGAAAAAGCTAAAAATTTCAGAATTGCACCGTGCAATGTGGAGATATTACTGTTTGTGCATTTACAATATTCATTGATTTTTGCCATTGAAAAACATGTTTTTCATATACCAGAAATGTTTGAAGCTACTGACTGAATGAAAGGAGCTGGCATCTCACTCTCTTTGAATCTTCTTTATCATGCTAGGATTAACAGGAAAAAGCAAAAAATTTCAGAATTGCACCTTGCAATGTGGAGATATTACTGTTTGTGCATTTACAATATTCATTGATTTTTGCCATTGAAAAACATGTTTTTCATATACCAGAAATGTTTGAAGCTACTGACTGAATGAAAGGAGCTGGCATCTCACTCTCTTTGAATCTTCTTTATCATGCTAGGATTAACAGGAAAAAGCTAAAAATTTCAGAATTGCACCGTGCAATGTGGAGATATTACTGTTTGTGCATTTACAATATTCATTGATTTTTGCCATTGAAAAACATGTTTTTCATATACCAGAAATGTTTGAAGCTACTGACTGAATGAAAGGAGCTGGCATCTCACTCTCTTTGAATCTTCTTTATCATGCTAGGATTAGCAGGAAAAAGCAAAAAATTTCAGAATTGCACCTTGCAATGTGGAGATATTACTGTTTGTGCATTTACAATATTCATTGATTTTTGCCATTGAAAAACATGTTTTTCATATACCAGAAATGTTTGAAGCTACTGACTGAATGAAAGGAGCTGGCATCTCACTCTCTTTGAATCTTCTTTATCATGCTAGGATTAGCAGGAAAAAGCAAAAAATTTCAGAATTGCACCTTGCAATGCGGAGATATTACTGTTTGTGCATTTACAATATTCATTGATTTTTGCCATTGAAAAACATGTTTTTCATATACCAGAAATGTTTGAAGCTACTGACTGAATGAAAGGAGCTGGCATCTCACTCTTTGAATCTTCTTTATCATGCTAGGATTAACAGGAAAAAGCAAAAAATTTCAGAATTGCACCTTGCAATGTGGAGATATTACTGTTTGTGCATTTACAATATTCATTGATTTTTGACATTGAAAAACGTTTTTCATATACCAGAAATGTTTGAAGCTACTGACTGAATGAAAGGAGCTGGCATCTCACTCTCTTTGAATCTTCTTTATCATGCTAGGATTAACAGGAAAAAGCTAAAAATTTCAGAATTGCACCGTGCAATGTGGAGATATTACTGTTTGTGCATTTACAATATTCATTGATTTTTGCCATTGAAAAACGTTTTTCATATACCAGAAATGTTTGAAGCTACTGACTGAATGAAAGGAGCTGGCATCTCACTCTCTTTGAATCTTCTTTATCATGCTAGGATTAGCAGGAAAAAGCAAAAAATTTCAGAATTGCACCTTGCAATGTGGAGATATTACTGTTTGTGCATTTACAATATTCATTGATTTTTGCCATTGAAAAACATGTTTTTCATATACCAGAAATGTTTGAAGCTACTGACTGAATGAAAGGAGCTGGCATCTCACTCTCTTTGAATCTTCTTTATCATGCTAGGATTAACAGGAAAAAGCAAAAAATTTCAGAATTGCACCTTGCAATGTGGAGATATTACTGTTTGTGCATTTACAATATTCATTGATTTTTGCCATTGAAAAACATATTTTTCATATACCAGCAATGTTTGAAGCTACTGACTGAATGAAAGGAGCTGGCATCTCACTCTCTTTGAATCTTCTTTATCATGCTAGGATTAACAGGAAAAAGCTAAAAATTTCAGAATTGCACCGTGCAATGTGGAGATATTACTGTTTGTGCATTTACAATATTCATTGATTTTTGCCATTGAAAAACATGTTTTTCATATACCAGAAATGTTTGAAGCTACTGACTGAATGAAAGGAGCTGGCATCTCACTCTCTTTGAATCTTCTTTATCATGCTAGGATTAACAGGAAAAAGCTAAAAATTTCAGAATTACACCGTGCAATGTGGAGATATTACTGTTTGTGCATTTACAATATTCATTGATTTTTGCCATTGAAAAACATGTTTTTCATATACCAGAAATGTTTGAAGCTACTGACTGAATGAAAGGAGCTGGCATCTCACTCTCTTTGAATCTTCTTTATCATGCTAGGATTAGCAGGAAAAAGCAAAAAATTTCAGAATTGCACCGTGCAATGTGGAGATATTACTGTTTGTGCATTTACAATATTCATTGATTTTTGCCATTGAAAAACATATTTTTCATATACCAGAAATGTTTGAAGCTACTGACTGAATGAAAGGAGCTGGCATCTCACTCTCTTTGAATCTTCTTTATCATGCTAGGATTAGCAGGAAAAAGCAAAAAATTTCAGAATTGCACCTTGCAATGCGGAGATATTACTGTTTGTGCATTTACAATATTCATTGATTTTTGCCATTGAAAAACATGTTTTTCATATACCAGAAATGTTTGAAGCTACTGACTGAATGAAAGGAGCTGGCATCTCACTCTCTTTGAATCTTCTTTATCATGCTAGGATTAACAGGAAAAAGCTAAAAATTTCAGAATTGCACCGTGCAATGTGGAGATATTACTGTTTGTGCATTTACAATATTCATTGATTTTTGCCATTGAAAAACGTTTTTCATATACCAGAAATGTTTGAAGCTACTGACTGAATGAAAGGAGCTGGCATCTCACTCTCTTTGAATCTTCTTTATCATGCTAGGATTAACAGGAAAAAGCTAAAAATTTCAGAATTGCACCGTGCAATGTGGAGATATTACTGTTTGTGCATTTACAATATTCATTGATTTTTGCCATTGAAAAACATGTTTTTCATATACCAGAAATGTTTGAAGCTACTGACTGAATGAAAGGAGCTGGCATCTCACTCTCTTTGAATCTTCTTTATCATGCTAGGATTAGCAGGAAAAAGCAAAAAATTTCAGAATTGCACTTTGCAATGTGGAGATATTACTGTTTGTGCATTTACAATATTCATTGATTTTTGCCATTGAAAAACATGTTTTTCATATACCAGAAATGTTTGAAGCTACTGACTGAATGAAAGGAGCTGGCATCTCACTCTCTTTGAATCTTCTTTATCATGCTAGGATTAACAGGAAAAAGCTAAAAATTTCAGAATTGCACCGTGCAATGTGGAGATATTACTGTTTGTGCATTTACAATATTCATTGATTTTTGCCATTGAAAAACGTTTTTCATATACCAGAAATGTTTGAAGCTACTGACTGAATAAAAGGAGCTGGCATCTCACTCTCTTTGAATCTTCTTTATCATGCTAGGATTAGCAGGAAAAAGCAAAAAATTTCAGAATTGCACCTTGCAATGTGGAGATATTACTGTTTGTGCATTTACAATATTCATTGATTTTTGCCATTGAAAAACATGTTTTTCATATACCAGAAATGTTTGAAGCTACTGACTGAATGAAAGGAGCTGGCATCTCACTCTCTTTGAATCTTCTTTATCATGCTAGGATTAACAGGAAAAAGCAAAAAATTTCAGAATTGCACCTTGCAATGTGGAGATATTACTGTTTGTGCATTTACAATATTCATTGATTTTTGCCATTGAAAAACATATTTTTCATATACCAGAAATGTTTGAAGCTACTGACTGAATGAAAGGAGCTGGCATCTCACTCTCTTTGAATCTTCTTTATCATGCTAGGATTAACAGGAAAAAGCTAAAAATTTCAGAATTGCACAGTGCAATGTGGAGATATTACTGTTTGTGCATTTACAATATTCATTGATTTTTGCCATTGAAAAACATGTTTTTCATATACCAGAAATGTTTGAAGCTACTGACTGAATGAAAGGAGCTGGCATCTCACTCTCTTTGAATCTTCTTTATCATGCTAGGATTAACAGGAAAAAGCTAAAAATTTCAGAATTGCACCGTGCAATGTGGAGATATTACTGTTTGTGCATTTACAATATTCATTGATTTTTGCCATTGAAAAACATGTTTTTCATATACCAGAAATGTTTGAAGCTACTGACTGAATGAAAGGAGCTGGCATCTCACTCTCTTTGAATCTTCTTTATCATGCTAGGATTAGCAGGAAAAAGCTAAAAATTTCAGAATTGCACCGTGCAATGTGGAGATATTACTGTTTGTGCATTTACAATATTCATTGATTTTTGCCATTGAAAAACATGTTTTTCATATACCAGAAATGTTTGAAGCTACTGACTGAATGAAAGGAGCTGGCATCTCACTCTCTTTGAATCTTCTTTATCATGCTAGGATTAGCAGGAAAAAGCAAAAAATTTCAGAATTGCACCTTGCAATGCGGAGATATTACTGTTTGTGCATTTACAATATTCATTGATTTTTGCCATTGAAAAACATGTTTTTCATATACCAGAAATGTTTGAAGCTACTGACTGAATGAAAGGAGCTGGCATCTCACTCTCTTTGAATCTTCTTTATCATGCTAGGATTAACAGGAAAAAGCTAAAAATTTCAGAATTGCACCGTGCAATGTGGAGATATTACTGTTTGTGCATTTACAATATTCATTGATTTTTGCCATTGAAAAACATGTTTTTCATATACCAGAAATGTTTGAAGCTACTGACTGAATGAAAGGAGCTGGCATCTCACTCTCTTTGAATCTTCTTTATCATGCTAGGATTAGCAGGAAAAAGCTAAAAATTTCAGAATTGCACCGTGCAATGTGGAGATATTACTGTTTGTGCATTTACAATATTCATTGATTTTTGCCATTGAAAAACATGTTTTTCATATACCAGAAATGTTTGAAGCTACTGACTGAATGAAAGGAGCTGGCATCTCACTCTCTTTGAATCTTCTTTATCATGCTAGGATTAGCAGGAAAAAGCAAAAAATTTCAGAATTGCACCTTGCAATGCGGAGATATTACTGTTTGTGCATTTACAATATTCATTGATTTTTGCCATTGAAAAACATGTTTTTCATATACCAGAAATGTTTGAAGCTACTGATTGAATGAAAGGAGCTGGCATCTCACTCTCTTTGAATCTTCTTTATCATGCTAGGATTAACAGGAAAAAGCAAAAAATTTCAGAATTGCACCTTGCAATGTGGAGATATTACTGTTTGTGCATTTACAATATTCATTGATTTTTGCCATTGAAAAACATGTTTTTCATATACCAGAAATGTTTGAAGCTACTGACTGAATGAAAGGAGCTGGCATCTCACTCTCTTTGAATCTTCTTTATCATGCTAGGATTACCAGGAAAAAGCAAAAAATTTCAGAATTGCACCTTGCAATGTGGAGATATTACTGTTTGTGCATTTACAATATTCATTGATTTTTGCCATTGAAAAACATGTTTTTCATATACCAGAAATGTTTGAAGCTACTGACTGAATGAAAGGAGCTGGCATCTCACTCTCTTTGAATCTTCTTTATCATGCTAGGATTAACAGGAAAAAGCTAAAAATTTCAGAATTGCACCGTGCAATGTGGAGATATTACTGTTTGTGCATTTACAATATTCATTGATTTTTGCCATTGAAAAACATGTTTTTCATATACCAGAAATGTTTGAAGCTACTGACTGAATGAAAGGAGCTGGCATCTCACTCTCTTTGAATCTTCTTTATCATGCTAGGATTAACAGGAAAAAGCTAAAAATTTCAGAATTGCACCGTGCAATGTGGAGATATTACTGTTTGTGCATTTACAATATTCATTGATTTTTGCCATTGAAAAACATGTTTTTCATATACCAGAAATGTTTGAAGCTACTGACTGAATGAAAGGAGCTGGCATCTCACTCTCTTTGAATCTTCTTTATCATGCTAGGATTAGCAGGAAAAAGCTAAAAATTTCAGAATTGCACCGTGCAATGTGGAGATATTACTGTTTGTGCATTTACAATATTCATTGATTTTTGCCATTGAAAAACATGTTTTTCATATACCAGAAATGTTTGAAGCTACTGACTGAATGAAAGGAGCTGGCATCTCACTCTCTTTGAATCTTCTTTATCATGCTAGGATTAGCAGGAAAAAGCAAAAAATTTCAGAATTGCACCTTGCAATGCGGAGATATTACTGTTTGTGCATTTACAATATTCATTGATTTTTGCCATTGAAAAACATGTTTTTCATATACCAGAAATGTTTGAAGCTACTGATTGAATGAAAGGAGCTGGCATCTCACTCTCTTTGAATCTTCTTTATCATGCTAGGATTAACAGGAAAAAGCAAAAAATTTCAGAATTGCACCTTGCAATGTGGAGATATTACTGTTTGTGCATTTACAATATTCATTGATTTTTGCCATTGAAAAACATGTTTTTCATATACCAGAAATGTTTGAAGCTACTGACTGAATGAAAGGAGCTGGCATCTCACTCTCTTTGAATCTTCTTTATCATGCTAGGATTAACAGGAAAAAGCTACAAATTTCAGAATTGCACCGTGCAATGTGGAGATATTACTGTTTGTGCATTTACAATATTCATTGATTTTTGCCATTGAAAAACATGGTTTTCATATACCAGAAATGTTTGAAGCTACTGACTGAATGAAAGGAGCTGGCATCTCACTCTCTTTGAATCTTCTTTATCATGCTAGGATTAACAGGAAAAAGCAAAAAATTTCAGAATTGCACCTTGCAATGTGGAGATATTACTGTTTGTGCATTTACAATATTCATTGATTTTTGCCATTGAAAAACATGTTTTTCATATACCAGAAATGTTTGAAGCTACTGACTGAATGAAAGGAGCTGGCATCTCACTCTCTTTGAATCTTCTTTATCATGCTAGGATTAACAGGAAAAAGCTAAAAATTTCAGAATTGCACCGTGCAATGTGGAGATATTACTGTTTGTGCATTTACAATATTCATTGATTTTTGCCATTGAAAAACATGTTTTTCATATACCAGAAATGTTTGAAGCTACTGACTGAATGAAAGGAGCTGGCATCTCACTCTTTGAATCTTCTTTATCATGCTAGGATTAGCAGGAAAAAGCAAAAAATTTCAGAATTGCACCTTGCAATGTGGAGATATTACTGTTTGTGCATTTACAATATTCATTGATTTTTGCCATTGAAAAACATGTTTTTCATATACCAGAAATGTTTGAAGCTACTGACTGAATGAAAGGAGCTGGCATCTCACTCTCTTTGAATCTTCTTTATCATGCTAGGATTAACAGGAAAAAGCTAAAAATTTCAGAATTGCACCGTGCAATGTGGAGATATTACTGTTTGTGCTTTTACAATATTCATTGATTTTTGCCATTGAAAAACATGTTTTTCATATACCAGAAATGTTTGAAGCTACTGACTGAATGAAAGGAGCTGGCATCTCACTCTCTTTGAATCTTCTTTATCATGCTAGGATTAGCAGGAAAAAGCAAAAAATTTCAGAATTGCACCTTGCAATGCGGAGATATTACTGTTTGTGCATTTACAATATTCATTGATTTTTGCCATTGAAAAACATGTTCTTCATATACCAGAAATGTTTGAAGCTACTGACTGAATGAAAGGAGCTGGCATCTCACTCTCTTTGAATCTTCTTTATCATGCTAGGATTAACAGGAAAAAGCAAAAAATTTCAGAATTGCACCTTGCAATGTGGAGATATTACTGTTTGTGCATTTACAATATTCATTGATTTTTGCCATTGAAAAACGTTTTTCATATACCAGAAATGTTTGAAGCTACTGACTGAATGAAAGGAGCTGGCATCTCACTCTCTTTGAATCTTCTTTATCATGCTAGGATTAACAGGAAAAAGCTAAAAATTTCAGAATTGCACCGTGCAATGTGGAGATATTACTGTTTGTGCATTTACAATATTCATTGATTTTTGCCATTGAAAAACATGTTTTTCATATACCAGAAATGTTTGAAGCTACTGACTGAATGAAAGGAGCTGGCATCTCACTCTCTTTGAATCTTCTTTATCATGCTAGGATTAGCAGGAAAAAGCAAAAAATTTCAGAATTGCACCTTGCAATGTGGAGATATTACTGTTTGTGCATTTACAATATTCATTGATTTTTGCCATTGAAAAACATGTTTTTCATATACCAGAAATGTTTGAAGCTACTGACTGAATGAAAGGAGCTGGCATCTCACTCTCTTTGAATCTTCTTTATCATGCTAGGATTAACAGGAAAAAGCTAAAAATTTCAGAATTGCACCGTGCAATGTGGAGATATTACTGTTTGTGCATTTACAATATTCATTGATTTTTGCCATTGAAAAACGTTTTTCATATACCAGAAATGTTTGAAGCTACTGACTGAATGAAAGGAGCTGGCATCTCACTCTCTTTGAATCTTCTTTATCATGCTAGGATTAGCAGGAAAAAGCAAAAAATTTCAGAATTGCACCTTGCAATGTGGAGATATTACTGTTTGTGCATTTACAATATTCATTGATTTTTGCCATTGAAAAACATGTTTTTCATATACCAGAAATGTTTGAAGCTACTGACTGAATGAAAGGAGCTGGCATCTCACTCTCTTTGAATCTTCTTTATCATGCTAGGATTAACAGGAAAAAGCAAAAAATTTCAGAATTGCACCTTGCAATGTGGAGATATTACTGTTTGTGCATTTACAATATTCATTGATTTTTGCCATTGAAAAACATGTTTTTCATATACCAGAAATGTTTGAAGCTACTGACTGAATGAAAGGAGCTGGCATCTCACTCTCTTTGAATCTTCTTTATCATGCTAGGATTAACAGGAAAAAGCTAAAAATTTCAGAATTGCACCGTGCAATGTGGAGATATTACTGTTTGTGCATTTACAATATTCATTGATTTTTGCCATTGAAAAACATGTTTTTCATATACCAGAAATGTTTGAAGCTACTGACTGAATGAAAGGAGCTGGCATCTCACTCTCTTTGAATCTTCTTTATCATGCTAGGATTAGCAGGAAAAAGCAAAAAATTTCAGAATTGCACCTTGCAATGTGGAGATATTACTGTTTGTGCATTTACAATATTCATTGATTTTTGCCATTGAAAAACATGTTTTTCATATACCAGAAATGTTTGAAGCTACTGACTGAATGAAAGGAGCTGGCATCTCACTCTCTTTGAATCTTCTTTATCATGCTAGGATTAACAGGAAAAAGCTAAAAATTTCAGAATTGCACCGTGCAATGTGGAGATATTACTGTTTGTGCTTTTACAATATTCATTGATTTTTGCCATTGAAAAACATGTTTTTCATATACCAGAAATGTTTGAAGCTACTGACTGAATGAAAGGAGCTGGCATCTCACTCTCTTTGAATCTTCTTTATCATGCTAGGATTAGCAGGAAAAAGCAAAAAATTTCAGAATTGCACCTTGCAATGCGGAGATATTACTGTTTGTGCATTTACAATATTCATTGATTTTTGCCATTGAAAAACATGTTTTTCATATACCAGAAATGTTTGAAGCTACTGACTGAATGAAAGGAGCTGGCATCTCACTCTCTTTGAATCTTCTTTATCATGCTAGGATTAACAGGAAAAAGCAAAAAATTTCAGAATTGCACCTTGCAATGTGGAGATATTACTGTTTGTGCATTTACAATATTCATTGATTTTTGCCATTGAAAAACGTTTTTCATATACCAGAAATGTTTGAAGCTACTGACTGAATGAAAGGAGCTGGCATCTCACTCTCTTTGAATCTTCTTTATCATGCTAGGATTAACAGGAAAAAGCTAAAAATTTCAGAATTGCACCGTGCAATGTGGAGATATTACTGTTTGTGCATTTACAATATTCATTGATTTTTGCCATTGAAAAACATGTTTTTCATATACCAGAAATGTTTGAAGCTACTGACTGAATGAAAGGAGCTGGCATCTCACTCTCTTTGAATCTTCTTTATCATGCTAGGATTAGCAGGAAAAAGCAAAAAATTTCAGAATTGCACCTTGCAATGTGGAGATATTACTGTTTGTGCATTTACAATATTCATTGATTTTTGCCATTGAAAAACATGTTTTTCATATACCAGAAATGTTTGAAGCTACTGACTGAATGAAAGGAGCTGGCATCTCACTCTCTTTGAATCTTCTTTATCATGCTAGGATTAACAGTAAAAAGCTAAAAATTTCAGAATTGCACCGTGCAATGTGGAGATATTACTGTTTGTGCATTTACAATATTCATTGATTTTTGCCATTGAAAAACGTTTTTCATATACCAGAAATGTTTGAAGCTACTGACTGAATGAAAGGAGCTGGCATCTCACTCTCTTTGAATCTTCTTTATCATGCTAGGATTAGCAGGAAAAAGCAAAAAATTTCAGAATTGCACCTTGCAATGTGGAGATATTACTGTTTGTGCATTTACAATATTCATTGATTTTTGCCATTGAAAAACATGTTTTTCATATACCAGAAATGTTTGAAGCTACTGACTGAATGAAAGGAGCTGGCATCTCACTCTCTTTGAATCTTCTTTATCATGCTAGGATTAACAGGAAAAAGCAAAAAATTTCAGAATTGCACCTTGCAATGTGGAGATATTACTGTTTGTGCATTTACAATATTCATTGATTTTTGCCATTGAAAAACATGTTTTTCATATACCAGAAATGTTTGAAGCTACTGACTGAATGAAAGGAGCTGGCATCTCACTCTCTTTGAATCTTCTTTATCATGCTAGGATTAGCAGGAAAAAGCAAAAAATTTCAGAATTGCACCTTGCAATGCGGAGATATTACTGTTTGTGCATTTACAATATTCATTGATTTTTGCCATTGAAAAACATGTTTTTCATATACCAGAAATGTTTGAAGCTACTGACTGAATGAAAGGAGCTGGCATCTCACTCTCTTTGAATCTTCTTTATCATGCTAGGATTAACAGGAAAAAGCTAAAAATTTCAGAATTGCACCGTGCAATGTGGAGATATTACTGTTTGTGCATTTACAATATTCATTGATTTTTGCCATTGAAAAACATGTTTTTCATATACCAGAAATGTTTGAAGCTACTGACTGAATGAAAGGAGCTGGCATCTCACTCTCTTTGAATCTTCTTTATCATGCTAGGATTAGCAGGAAAAAGCTAAAAATTTCAGAATTGCACCGTGCAATGTGGAGATATTACTGTTTGTGCATTTACAATATTCATTGATTTTTGCCATTGAAAAACATGTTTTTCATATACCAGAAATGTTTGAAGCTACTGACTGAATGAAAGGAGCTGGCATCTCACTCTCTTTGAATCTTCTTTATCATGCTAGGATTAGCAGGAAAAAGCAAAAAATTTCAGAATTGCACCTTGCAATGCGGAGATATTACTGTTTGTGCATTTACAATATTCATTGATTTTTGCCATTGAAAAACATGTTTTTCATATACCAGAAATGTTTGAAGCTACTGATTGAATGAAAGGAGCTGGCATCTCACTCTCTTTGAATCTTCTTTATCATGCTAGGATTAACAGGAAAAAGCAAAAAATTTCAGAATTGCACCTTGCAATGTGGAGATATTACTGTTTGTGCATTTACAATATTCATTGATTTTTGCCATTGAAAAACATGTTTTTCATATACCAGAAATGTTTGAAGCTACTGACTGAATGAAAGGAGCTGGCATCTCACTCTCTTTGAATCTTCTTTATCATGCTAGGATTACCAGGAAAAAGCAAAAAATTTCAGAATTGCACCTTGCAATGTGGAGATATTACTGTTTGTGCATTTACAATATTCATTGATTTTTGCCATTGAAAAACATGTTTTTCATATACCAGAAATGTTTGAAGCTACTGACTGAATGAAAGGAGCTGGCATCTCACTCTCTTTGAATCTTCTTTATCATGCTAGGATTAACAGGAAAAAGCTAAAAATTTCAGAATTGCACCGTGCAATGTGGAGATATTACTGTTTGTGCATTTACAATATTCATTGATTTTTGCCATTGAAAAACATGTTTTTCATATACCAGAAATGTTTGAAGCTACTGACTGAATGAAAGGAGCTGGCATCTCACTCTCTTTGAATCTTCTTTATCATGCTAGGATTAACAGGAAAAAGCTAAAAATTTCAGAATTGCACCGTGCAATGTGGAGATATTACTGTTTGTGCATTTACAATATTCATTGATTTTTGCCATTGAAAAACATGTTTTTCATATACCAGAAATGTTTGAAGCTACTGACTGAATGAAAGGAGCTGGCATCTCACTCTCTTTGAATCTTCTTTATCATGCTAGGATTAGCAGGAAAAAGCTAAAAATTTCAGAATTGCACCGTGCAATGTGGAGATATTACTGTTTGTGCATTTACAATATTCATTGATTTTTGCCATTGAAAAACATGTTTTTCATATACCAGAAATGTTTGAAGCTACTGACTGAATGAAAGGAGCTGGCATCTCACTCTCTTTGAATCTTCTTTATCATGCTAGGATTAGCAGGAAAAAGCAAAAAATTTCAGAATTGCACCTTGCAATGCGGAGATATTACTGTTTGTGCATTTACAATATTCATTGATTTTTGCCATTGAAAAACATGTTTTTCATATACCAGAAATGTTTGAAGCTACTGATTGAATGAAAGGAGCTGGCATCTCACTCTCTTTGAATCTTCTTTATCATGCTAGGATTAACAGGAAAAAGCAAAAAATTTCAGAATTGCACCTTGCAATGTGGAGATATTACTGTTTGTGCATTTACAATATTCATTGATTTTTGCCATTGAAAAACATGTTTTTCATATACCAGAAATGTTTGAAGCTACTGACTGAATGAAAGGAGCTGGCATCTCACTCTCTTTGAATCTTCTTTATCATGCTAGGATTAACAGGAAAAAGCTACAAATTTCAGAATTGCACCGTGCAATGTGGAGATATTACTGTTTGTGCATTTACAATATTCATTGATTTTTGCCATTGAAAAACATGGTTTTCATATACCAGAAATGTTTGAAGCTACTGACTGAATGAAAGGAGCTGGCATCTCACTCTCTTTGAATCTTCTTTATCATGCTAGGATTAGCAGGAAAAAGCAAAAAATTTCAGAATTGCACCTTGCAATGTGGAGATATTACTGTTTGTGCATTTACAATATTCATTGATTTTTGCCATTGAAAAACATGTTTTTCATATACCAGAAATGTTTGAAGCTACTGACTGAATGAAAGGAGCTGGCATCTCACTCTCTTTGAATCTTCTTTATCATGCTAGGATTAACAGGAAAAAGCTAAAAATTTCAGAATTGCACCGTGCAATGTGGAGATATTACTGTTTGTGCATTTACAATATTCATTGATTTTTGCCATTGAAAAACATGTTTTTCATATACCAGAAATGTTTGAAGCTACTGACTGAATGAAAGGAGCTGGCATCTCACTCTCTTTGAATCTTCTTTATCATGCTAGGATTAACAGGAAAAAGCAAAAAATTTCAGAATTGCACCTTGCAATGTGGAGATATTACTGTTTGTGCATTTACAATATTCATTGATTTTTGCCATTGAAAAACATGTTTTTCATATACCAGAAATGTTTGAAGCTACTGACTGAATGAAAGGAGCTGGCATCTCACTCTCTTTGAATCTTCTTTATCATGCTAGGATTAACAGGAAAAAGCTAAAAATTTCAGAATTGCACCGTGCAATGTGGAGATATTACTGTTTGTGCATTTACAATATTCATTGATTTTTGCCATTGAAAAACATGTTTTTCATATACCAGAAATGTTTGAAGCTACTGACTGAATGAAAGGAGCTGGCATCTCACTCTTTGAATCTTCTTTATCATGCTAGGATTAGCAGGAAAAAGCAAAAAATTTCAGAATTGCACCTTGCAATGTGGAGATATTACTGTTTGTGCATTTACAATATTCATTGATTTTTGCCATTGAAAAACATGTTTTTCATATACCAGAAATGTTTGAAGCTACTGACTGAATGAAAGGAGCTGGCATCTCACTCTCTTTGAATCTTCTTTATCATGCTAGGATTAACAGGAAAAAGCTAAAAATTTCAGAATTGCACCGTGCAATGTGGAGATATTACTGTTTGTGCTTTTACAATATTCATTGATTTTTGCCATTGAAAAACATGTTTTTCATATACCAGAAATGTTTGAAGCTACTGACTGAATGAAAGGAGCTGGCATCTCACTCTCTTTGAATCTTCTTTATCATGCTAGGATTAGCAGGAAAAAGCAAAAAATTTCAGAATTGCACCTTGCAATGCGGAGATATTACTGTTTGTGCATTTACAATATTCATTGATTTTTGCCATTGAAAAACATGTTCTTCATATACCAGAAATGTTTGAAGCTACTGACTGAATGAAAGGAGCTGGCATCTCACTCTCTTTGAATCTTCTTTATCATGCTAGGATTAACAGGAAAAAGCAAAAAATTTCAGAATTGCACCTTGCAATGTGGAGATATTACTGTTTGTGCATTTACAATATTCATTGATTTTTGCCATTGAAAAACGTTTTTCATATACCAGAAATGTTTGAAGCTACTGACTGAATGAAAGGAGCTGGCATCTCACTCTCTTTGAATCTTCTTTATCATGCTAGGATTAACAGGAAAAAGCTAAAAATTTCAGAATTGCACCGTGCAATGTGGAGATATTACTGTTTGTGCATTTACAATATTCATTGATTTTTGCCATTGAAAAACATGTTTTTCATATACCAGAAATGTTTGAAGCTACTGACTGAATGAAAGGAGCTGGCATCTCACTCTCTTTGAATCTTCTTTATCATGCTAGGATTAGCAGGAAAAAGCAAAAAATTTCAGAATTGCACCTTGCAATGTGGAGATATTACTGTTTGTGCATTTACAATATTCATTGATTTTTGCCATTGAAAAACATGTTTTTCATATACCAGAAATGTTTGAAGCTACTGACTGAATGAAAGGAGCTGGCATCTCACTCTCTTTGAATCTTCTTTATCATGCTAGGATTAACAGGAAAAAGCTAAAAATTTCAGAATTGCACCGTGCAATGTGGAGATATTACTGTTTGTGCATTTACAATATTCATTGATTTTTGCCATTGAAAAACGTTTTTCATATACCAGAAATGTTTGAAGCTACTGACTGAATGAAAGGAGCTGGCATCTCACTCTCTTTGAATCTTCTTTATCATGCTAGGATTAGCAGGAAAAAGCAAAAAATTTCAGAATTGCACCTTGCAATGTGGAGATATTACTGTTTGTGCATTTACAATATTCATTGATTTTTGCCATTGAAAAACATGTTTTTCATATACCAGAAATGTTTGAAGCTACTGACTGAATGAAAGGAGCTGGCATCTCACTCTCTTTGAATCTTCTTTATCATGCTAGGATTAACAGGAAAAAGCAAAAAATTTCAGAATTGCACCTTGCAATGTGGAGATATTACTGTTTGTGCATTTACAATATTCATTGATTTTTGCCATTGAAAAACATGTTTTTCATATACCAGAAATGTTTGAAGCTACTGACTGAATGAAAGGAGCTGGCATCTCACTCTCTTTGAATCTTCTTTATCATGCTAGGATTAACAGGAAAAAGCTAAAAATTTCAGAATTGCACCGTGCAATGTGGAGATATTACTGTTTGTGCATTTACAATATTCATTGATTTTTGCCATTGAAAAACATGTTTTTCATATACCAGAAATGTTTGAAGCTACTGACTGAATGAAAGGAGCTGGCATCTCACTCTCTTTGAATCTTCTTTATCATGCTAGGATTAGCAGGAAAAAGCAAAAAATTTCAGAATTGCACCTTGCAATGTGGAGATATTACTGTTTGTGCATTTACAATATTCATTGATTTTTGCCATTGAAAAACATGTTTTTCATATACCAGAAATGTTTGAAGCTACTGACTGAATGAAAGGAGCTGGCATCTCACTCTCTTTGAATCTTCTTTATCATGCTAGGATTAACAGGAAAAAGCTAAAAATTTCAGAATTGCACCGTGCAATGTGGAGATATTACTGTTTGTGCTTTTACAATATTCATTGATTTTTGCCATTGAAAAACATGTTTTTCATATACCAGAAATGTTTGAAGCTACTGACTGAATGAAAGGAGCTGGCATCTCACTCTCTTTGAATCTTCTTTATCATGCTAGGATTAGCAGGAAAAAGCAAAAAATTTCAGAATTGCACCTTGCAATGCGGAGATATTACTGTTTGTGCATTTACAATATTCATTGATTTTTGCCATTGAAAAACATGTTTTTCATATACCAGAAATGTTTGAAGCTACTGACTGAATGAAAGGAGCTGGCATCTCACTCTCTTTGAATCTTCTTTATCATGCTAGGATTAACAGGAAAAAGCAAAAAATTTCAGAATTGCACCTTGCAATGTGGAGATATTACTGTTTGTGCATTTACAATATTCATTGATTTTTGCCATTGAAAAACGTTTTTCATATACCAGAAATGTTTGAAGCTACTGACTGAATGAAAGGAGCTGGCATCTCACTCTCTTTGAATCTTCTTTATCATGCTAGGATTAACAGGAAAAAGCTAAAAATTTCAGAATTGCACCGTGCAATGTGGAGATATTACTGTTTGTGCATTTACAATATTCATTGATTTTTGCCATTGAAAAACATGTTTTTCATATACCAGAAATGTTTGAAGCTACTGACTGAATGAAAGGAGCTGGCATCTCACTCTCTTTGAATCTTCTTTATCATGCTAGGATTAGCAGGAAAAAGCAAAAAATTTCAGAATTGCACCTTGCAATGTGGAGATATTACTGTTTGTGCATTTACAATATTCATTGATTTTTGCCATTGAAAAACATGTTTTTCATATACCAGAAATGTTTGAAGCTACTGACTGAATGAAAGGAGCTGGCATCTCACTCTCTTTGAATCTTCTTTATCATGCTAGGATTAACAGGAAAAAGCTAAAAATTTCAGAATTGCACCGTGCAATGTGGAGATATTACTGTTTGTGCATTTACAATATTCATTGATTTTTGCCATTGAAAAACGTTTTTCATATACCAGAAATGTTTGAAGCTACTGACTGAATGAAAGGAGCTGGCATCTCACTCTCTTTGAATCTTCTTTATCATGCTAGGATTAGCAGGAAAAAGCAAAAAATTTCAGAATTGCACCTTGCAATGTGGAGATATTACTGTTTGTGCATTTACAATATTCATTGATTTTTGCCATTGAAAAACATGTTTTTCATATACCAGAAATGTTTGAAGCTACTGACTGAATGAAAGGAGCTGGCATCTCACTCTCTTTGAATCTTCTTTATCATGCTAGGATTAACAGGAAAAAGCAAAAAATTTCAGAATTGCACCTTGCAATGTGGAGATATTACTGTTTGTGCATTTACAATATTCATTGATTTTTGCCATTGAAAAACATGTTTTTCATATACCAGAAATGTTTGAAGCTACTGACTGAATGAAAGGAGCTGGCATCTCACTCTCTTTGAATCTTCTTTATCATGCTAGGATTAACAGGAAAAAGCTAAAAATTTCAGAATTGCACCGTGCAATGTGGAGATATTACTGTTTGTGCATTTACAATATTCATTGATTTTTGCCATTGAAAAACATGTTTTTCATATACCAGAAATGTTTGAAGCTACTGACTGAATGAAAGGAGCTGGCATCTCACTCTCTTTGAATCTTCTTTATCATGCTAGGATTAGCAGGAAAAAGCAAAAAATTTCAGAATTGCACCTTGCAATGTGGAGATATTACTGTTTGTGCATTTACAATATTCATTGATTTTTGCCATTGAAAAACATGTTTTTCATATACCAGAAATGTTTGAAGCTACTGACTGAATGAAAGGAGCTGGCATCTCACTCTCTTTGAATCTTCTTTATCATGCTAGGATTAACAGGAAAAAGCTAAAAATTTCAGAATTGCACCGTGCAATGTGGAGATATTACTGTTTGTGCTTTTACAATATTCATTGATTTTTGCCATTGAAAAACATGTTTTTCATATACCAGAAATGTTTGAAGCTACTGACTGAATGAAAGGAGCTGGCATCTCACTCTCTTTGAATCTTCTTTATCATGCTAGGATTAGCAGGAAAAAGCAAAAAATTTCAGAATTGCACCTTGCAATGCGGAGATATTACTGTTTGTGCATTTACAATATTCATTGATTTTTGCCATTGAAAAACATGTTTTTCATATACCAGAAATGTTTGAAGCTACTGACTGAATGAAAGGAGCTGGCATCTCACTCTCTTTGAATCTTCTTTATCATGCTAGGATTAACAGGAAAAAGCAAAAAATTTCAGAATTGCACCTTGCAATGTGGAGATATTACTGTTTGTGCATTTACAATATTCATTGATTTTTGCCATTGAAAAACGTTTTTCATATACCAGAAATGTTTGAAGCTACTGACTGAATGAAAGGAGCTGGCATCTCACTCTCTTTGAATCTTCTTTATCATGCTAGGATTAACAGGAAAAAGCTAAAAATTTCAGAATTGCACCGTGCAATGTGGAGATATTACTGTTTGTGCATTTACAATATTCATTGATTTTTGCCATTGAAAAACATGTTTTTCATATACCAGAAATGTTTGAAGCTACTGACTGAATGAAAGGAGCTGGCATCTCACTCTCTTTGAATCTTCTTTATCATGCTAGGATTAGCAGGAAAAAGCAAAAAATTTCAGAATTGCACCTTGCAATGTGGAGATATTACTGTTTGTGCATTTACAATATTCATTGATTTTTGCCATTGAAAAACATGTTTTTCATATACCAGAAATGTTTGAAGCTACTGACTGAATGAAAGGAGCTGGCATCTCACTCTCTTTGAATCTTCTTTATCATGCTAGGATTAACAGTAAAAAGCTAAAAATTTCAGAATTGCACCGTGCAATGTGGAGATATTACTGTTTGTGCATTTACAATATTCATTGATTTTTGCCATTGAAAAACGTTTTTCATATACCAGAAATGTTTGAAGCTACTGACTGAATGAAAGGAGCTGGCATCTCACTCTCTTTGAATCTTCTTTATCATGCTAGGATTAGCAGGAAAAAGCAAAAAATTTCAGAATTGCACCTTGCAATGTGGAGATATTACTGTTTGTGCATTTACAATATTCATTGATTTTTGCCATTGAAAAACATGTTTTTCATATACCAGAAATGTTTGAAGCTACTGACTGAATGAAAGGAGCTGGCATCTCACTCTCTTTGAATCTTCTTTATCATGCTAGGATTAACAGGAAAAAGCAAAAAATTTCAGAATTGCACCTTGCAATGTGGAGATATTACTGTTTGTGCATTTACAATATTCATTGATTTTTGCCATTGAAAAACATGTTTTTCATATACCAGAAATGTTTGAAGCTACTGACTGAATGAAAGGAGCTGGCATCTCACTCTCTTTGAATCTTCTTTATCATGCTAGGATTAGCAGGAAAAAGCAAAAAATTTCAGAATTGCACCTTGCAATGCGGAGATATTACTGTTTGTGCATTTACAATATTCATTGATTTTTGCCATTGAAAAACATGTTTTTCATATACCAGAAATGTTTGAAGCTACTGACTGAATGAAAGGAGCTGGCATCTCACTCTCTTTGAATCTTCTTTATCATGCTAGGATTAACAGGAAAAAGCAAAAAATTTCAGAATTGCACCTTGCAATGTGGAGATATTACTGTTTGTGCATTTACAATATTCATTGATTTTTGCCATTGAAAAACGTTTTTCATATACCAGAAATGTTTGAAGCTACTGACTGAATGAAAGGAGCTGGCATCTCACTCTCTTTGAATCTTCTTTATCATGCTAGGATTAACAGGAAAAAGCTAAAAATTTCAGAATTGCACCGTGCAATGTGGAGATATTACTGTTTGTGCATTTACAATATTCATTGATTTTTGCCATTGAAAAACATGTTTTTCATATACCAGAAATGTTTGAAGCTACTGACTGAATGAAAGGAGCTGGCATCTCACTCTCTTTGAATCTTCTTTATCATGCTAGGATTAACAGGAAAAAGCTAAAAATTTCAGAATTGCACCGTGCAATGTGGAGATATTACTGTTTGTGCATTTACAATATTCATTGATTTTTGCCATTGAAAAACATGTTTTTCATATACCAGAAATGTTTGAAGCTACTGACTGAATGAAAGGAGCTGGCATCTCACTCTCTTTGAATCTTCTTTATCATGCTAGGATTAACAGGAAAAAGCTAAAAATTTCAGAATTGCACCGTGCAATGTGGAGATATTACTGTTTGTGCATTTACAATATTCATTGATTTTTGCCATTGAAAAACATGTTTTTCATATACCAGAAATGTTTGAAGCTACTGACTGAATGAAAGGAGCTGGCATCTCACTCTCTTTGAATCTTCTTTATCATGCTAGGATTAACAGGAAAAAGCTAAAAATTTCAGAATTGCACCGTGCAATGTGGAGATATTACTGTTTGTGCATTTACAATATTCATTGATTTTTGCCATTGAAAAACATGTTTTTCATATACCAGAAATGTTTGAAGCAACTGACTGAATGAAAGGAGCTGGCATCTCACTCTCTTTGAATCTTCTTTATCATGCTAGGATTAACAGGAAAAAGCAAAAAATTTCAGAATTGCACCTTGCAATGTGGAGATATTACTGTTTGTGCATTTACAATATTCATTGATTTTTGCCATTGAAAAACATGTTTTTCATATACCAGAAATGTTTGAAGCTACTGACTGAATGAAAGGAGCTGGCATCTCACTCTCTTTGAATCTTCTTTATCATGCTAGGATTAACAGGAAAAAGCTAAAAATTTCAGAATTGCACCGTGCAATGTGGAGATATTACTGTTTGTGCATTTACAATATTCATTGATTTTTGCCATTGAAAAACATGTTTTTCATATACCAGAAATGTTTGAAGCTACTGACTGAATGAAAGGAGCTGGCATCTCACTCTCTTTGAATCTTCTTTATCATGCTAGGATTAACAGGAAAAAGCTAAAAATTTCAGAATTGCACCGTGCAATGTGGAGATATTACTGTTTGTGCTTTTACAATATTCATTGATTTTTGCCATTGAAAAACATGTTTTTCATATACCAGAAATGTTTGAAGCTACTGACTGAATGAAAGGAGCTGGCATCTCACTCTCTTTGAATCTTCTTTATCATGCTAGGATTAGCAGGAAAAAGCAAAAAATTTCAGAATTGCACCTTGCAATGCGGAGATATTACTGTTTGTGCATTTACAATATTCATTGATTTTTGCCATTGAAAAACATGTTTTTCATATACCAGAAATGTTTGAAGCTACTGACTGAATGAAAGGAGCTGGCATCTCACTCTCTTTGAATCTTCTTTATCATGCTAGGATTAACAGGAAAAAGCAAAAAATTTCAGAATTGCACCTTGCAATGTGGAGATATTACTGTTTGTGCATTTACAATATTCATTGATTTTTGCCATTGAAAAACGTTTTTCATATACCAGAAATGTTTGAAGCTACTGACTGAATGAAAGGAGCTGGCATCTCACTCTCTTTGAATCTTCTTTATCATGCTAGGATTAACAGGAAAAAGCTAAAAATTTCAGAATTGCACCGTGCAATGTGGAGATATTACTGTTTGTGCATTTACAATATTCATTGATTTTTGCCATTGAAAAACATGTTTTTCATATACCAGAAATGTTTGAAGCTACTGACTGAATGAAAGGAGCTGGCATCTCACTCTCTTTGAATCTTCTTTATCATGCTAGGATTAACAGGAAAAAGCTAAAAATTTCAGAATTGCACCGTGCAATGTGGAGATATTACTGTTTGTGCATTTACAATATTCATTGATTTTTGCCATTGAAAAACATGTTTTTCATATACCAGAAATGTTTGAAGCTACTGACTGAATGAAAGGAGCTGGCATCTCACTCTCTTTGAATCTTCTTTATCATGCTAGGATTAGCAGGAAAAAGCTAAAAATTTCAGAATTGCACCGTGCAATGTGGAGATATTACTGTTTGTGCATTTACAATATTCATTGATTTTTGCCATTGAAAAACATGTTTTTCATATACCAGAAATGTTTGAAGCTACTGACTGAATGAAAGGAGCTGGCATCTCACTCTCTTTGAATCTTCTTTATCATGCTAGGATTAGCAGGAAAAAGCAAAAAATTTCAGAATTGCACCTTGCAATGCGGAGATATTACTGTTTGTGCATTTACAATATTCATTGATTTTTGCCATTGAAAAACATGTTTTTCATATACCAGAAATGTTTGAAGCTACTGATTGAATGAAAGGAGCTGGCATCTCACTCTCTTTGAATCTTCTTTATCATGCTAGGATTAACAGGAAAAAGCAAAAAATTTCAGAATTGCACCTTGCAATGTGGAGATATTACTGTTTGTGCATTTACAATATTCATTGATTTTTGCCATTGAAAAACATGTTTTTCATATACCAGAAATGTTTGAAGCTACTGACTGAATGAAAGGAGCTGGCATCTCACTCTCTTTGAATCTTCTTTATCATGCTAGGATTACCAGGAAAAAGCAAAAAATTTCAGAATTGCACCTTGCAATGTGGAGATATTACTGTTTGTGCATTTACAATATTCATTGATTTTTGCCATTGAAAAACATGTTTTTCATATACCAGAAATGTTTGAAGCTACTGACTGAATGAAAGGAGCTGGCATCTCACTCTCTTTGAATCTTCTTTATCATGCTAGGATTAACAGGAAAAAGCTAAAAATTTCAGAATTGCACCGTGCAATGTGGAGATATTACTGTTTGTGCATTTACAATATTCATTGATTTTTGCCATTGAAAAACATGTTTTTCATATACCAGAAATGTTTGAAGCTACTGACTGAATGAAAGGAGCTGGCATCTCACTCTCTTTGAATCTTCTTTATCATGCTAGGATTAACAGGAAAAAGCTAAAAATTTCAGAATTGCACCGTGCAATGTGGAGATATTACTGTTTGTGCATTTACAATATTCATTGATTTTTGCCATTGAAAAACATGTTTTTCATATACCAGAAATGTTTGAAGCTACTGACTGAATGAAAGGAGCTGGCATCTCACTCTCTTTGAATCTTCTTTATCATGCTAGGATTAGCAGGAAAAAGCTAAAAATTTCAGAATTGCACCGTGCAATGTGGAGATATTACTGTTTGTGCATTTACAATATTCATTGATTTTTGCCATTGAAAAACATGTTTTTCATATACCAGAAATGTTTGAAGCTACTGAC
>NW_027366295.1:0-76004 GCF_046119375.1 Phyllobates terribilis | reverse complement strand
GAAGAACTTACTCACTCTTTGGGACGCTACTCCAGGGATCGCCAGCGTGGCTGAAGTTTGTTAGAGCTAAAAGCACACGGATTGCTTATGTGGCGTGGATCAACACATGAAGAACAAAACCAAATCACTCCAGGTCGTTGATTAATTCTGGTGAAGTGATCAAGGCACACGGATTGATGAGGTGGCATTGTGCTTAGTCTTTGTTTGTTACACGAATTAAGTTAGAGGTTTATCTTAAGGGTTGTGTATAAATAGGGTACTGTTGCATTCATTCTAGGTATTACAAACAGAGAGAATATAGGAAGCTAGAGAGAGCTTAAGAGATATACTGGTTTGTAATCAGAGAGTGTTGAGAGTGCCTTCGTTTGTTCTTCAGAGCTGAATTCCAAGTATTGTAAAGAGAGAGTTTACGAGTGAGCTTCAAAGTGTTGAAGCGAGAGATTGTAATCCTTTTCTTAATCAATACAAGTGTAGTAGTGAGTTTTATCCCGAGTCAGCTAGTGACTTAGGGTTCTCACCGTTTGGAAATTCTTGTGTGTGCAAATATAAGTGCGCTTTAACAACTTAAAGCGCTCTCAATTGTTTGTCTAACCTCTTCCGCACTTAAGGACTTTAGTGAGCTCATTACTAATAATTCTTCATAGGTTAAGCGCATCCAAAGTCTTCAAAGTGCAATTGAATTCTTGTTAAGCGCAACTAAGGCTTAATGAACCTTAGTGACAGTGAACAATAGCTGATCAAATACACGTGTTTTCTACAAACTTCATTGTCATCGTCCTCGGGAATAGGTCATTCATCAAATGACATGTGTAATGCTTTCCCAACTCTCTTGGTCCTCTTGTTCACAACCCTGCATGCCTCTCTAGAGGGAGAGTAACCAAGGAAAACATCTTCAACGATACACCTAAATACGCGCAAGTGTGAAAAAATTTGGTGTTTTGCCCTTGAGTAGCTCATATGGTGTATTCTCCAGAATCGGCCTTATCATGGCTCGATTGATTAGATAGCAAGTTATGCTTACAGCTTGAGCCCAATAGTGTCGAGGGAGACCACTAGCTAGAAGCAAAGTTTGTGCCGTCTCTTCCAGCGTCCTATTTTTCCTTTCCACAACTCCATTTTCTTGAGGTGTTCTTGGAGCTGAAAAATTATGGTTAATGCCCTTTTCCATGCAAAAATGTTAGAAACTTCTCATTCTCAAATTCCAGCCCATGATCTGAGCGAATGGAACAGAGAGTGAGATCTAGAGACTTTTCAAGATGTAGGACCAAAGATGAGAACTCCTCAAAAGATTCATCTTTATTTGTAAGAAAAAGAGTCCATGTGAAGCGAGAGAAGTCATCATCTAGAACATATATAAATATCGATTACCTCATGTGCTTTGTACAATAAGGAGACCACAAAGGTCCATATAAATTATTTCAAGGGGTCGCTTTGTGGTGACTACTTTCTTTGAGGAGCTAAAGACTAGCGAGTGATCTTGGCACGAGCACACTCAGAGCAGAGCTTCATGGAATCTGGCTTGATCTCCGGGAGTCCTCGAATGAGCTCCCTTGGTTTTAGCTTATGTAGAAGATCCAAGATGGCATGTCCTAAACGCTGGTGCCATAGGTTAGAATACTCTTTGATGGTCGCTAAACAGAGGTTCTTGGAAGGAGAAAAGATTTGACCAAAGAGATATGTATTGTCAACCTTCTTACCCTTCATAATTACCTCTTCGTGTGAATCCTTGACCACACAGTCTGTTGTAGTGAATGTGACCTTATTTATCCCTTGGTCACATATCTTAACTACACTTAGAAGATTAAACTTCAATCTATCCACCAATCTTACGTTTCTGATTTGAATGTCTGGAGTCAATTGAACGCTTCTAGTGGCCTTGACTCTTCCTTGTTTCTTGTCACCGAAGGAAATGCTACCTCCTTTGGTTTTGTGAAACAAGAGAAAACACTGAGGGTGTCCCGTCTTTTCACACGGGCAATCACTGTCTATGTACCACCTTCTCCTCGCTTCAACCTGCAATCAAGATGAATTATGTTTTGGGGGACCCATTGAAGCTTTGGATTCATGGGAGGATTAGTAGAAGCGCCCCCTAGTAAAGGGCTCATGACTACGTAGGTAGATGCTAGTAGACTAAAGCGATTGCCTTTATTATTTCTCTAGATCAATTAATCATATTTCCCTGCTTCTTCCCTTTTTTTACTTTAAAGTTAATTTCTTTGCAACCACAAGATTAGATACATAGACTCCCTGTGGGATTCAACTCGTACTTGCCACTCTACACTCGTAGAGAAGTGAGAAAGGATTTACTTTGATAGGACCGCGACAGCCCTCGTCATCTACATCTTCAAATTCTTCAAGCACACTCTCAGAAAGGACTTCATCAAACACTTCTTCATTGTCCGTTGAGTAGATGTCGTGCTTGAGCATTAGTTTCTTCACTATGTGGGGGATGGGAATGTCTTCCTTTGTATTCGCCATCGATGTGTACATATGCATGTACATGATATATGGAATATCAATGAGCTCACACTTCATACATAGCACTCCATCGACGATGGTCACAACGTCCCTCATGTCCTTCCGTGGCATGTTGTTGTGCACGATGATGTAGTGGACGATTCTGAGGGAATGTACTACAAGATTAACCTTCAGTTCCTTCTTATTTTCCCTTGGGCCAAACATATCTCGCTTGATTTAACTAGCTCATCTAGGCCATTTTTTCTTCGCAACGAAGTTGAAGTTGTCATTTCCAGTCGTTATTCTAATTTCTTAAGCAAACTATGTTACTGAAATAAAACAGGGCTTCTTGTTCCAAGTCAGCACGACAATCTCGCTGGGTTGCTACTGGTCAACTAGATCATACGGCTTCATATTCGAGTAGAACGCGTTGATCATCTCTGGATTGGCATGTGTAGGAGCTACCTCCAACTTGTCCCAGTCTTGCATGTTTAGCATGTCGAAGGCGTCCTGAATTTCAAACTTAGCCTTTGAGGCTTTCCAGGTATCTGGAGCAGTAATCACGTGCGACAGCATCTCTCGCTTGGCAATTCTAGAAGAAATGGTTGGGATCTTATATGAGATGGAAACAAAGGTAGTGGTCATTACCCGTTTAGGTCGCTTTGCAACGGTCTTTTTCAATGGTGTTGTCGACTTCTTCTTGGGAGGCTCGACTTCCACTTCCTCATCTTCAACCTTATCGTCATCATCTTCTTCTACCTCTTCTTCCATTGGTGAAACTTCAATCATATAATAAGGTCTCTTCTTCTTGGAAGCACTATGTCACTCGCATGGTTGAAGAATTGGAAGAATCTTAAGCTGTTGAGACAACTCATGTGCGAGCGGTTCGAACACTGTAGCTGAGATTGGCTGGTGAACAACAATCGCTTTTCCCTTTTTGAGGGGGCTTGACTCACCGGAACCGAAAACAACAAGCTTACTCTTTACCTTCTCCGGTGAATCTTGAATGATCACGTGCACCGGAGATGGTATCGCTGAAGAAGGAGGTGCAAGAGTATTTTCTAGTGACGCTTGCTTCTCCATCTGTTCAGCGTCCTTCTCAACCGATTGCGCTTGAGAGAGCTTGTCTTGGACGAACTGAGGATGAGTATTAGTGGTTAAGGGTTGTGTTTGGGGTGAGGGTGTGTGCTTGGGCTGAGTATGGGATGAGCTAGATTGAGATTGAAAATCCTGGAATTTCTTGTATTCCTCACCCTCACCTAGAGTAAGCTTTCTCAATAGGGAATCAAAGTTAAGATCAGAGGAAGACATAATGTGAGGTAGTAAAAAGAGTAAGCGTGAGAAGTAGGAAAGTGAGTAGAGAGTGGCGGAGTGGAATTTTAGATAAAAGAGAGATATAAAAATAGGTAAGGTAAAATGTGAGTTGTAAATTTACCTATTTATAGTGTCGCTCAATCTCAGAACTCCCATATGTATATATTTACAACGGTCGGAATTCAAACGGTTACTTGTTGGTACTCCAACGGCTAATTATGGGCACAGATGCGCTAGGTGTAGTGTACTCTTACACGCGGTAATGGCTATATCAACGGTCATTAAAAACTGACGCGTAACCCAATAACTCTGACGGTTGAGCGCTACATGCTTTACGCGCCCCTCGAAGAGTGACACGTTAAGCATGACTCATCAACAACCCAGTCTTACCCATGAAATGAAGAATATCGTGACTTAAGAATGGAGAAAGGTAATATGGTGTATACGGACAATAATACAATGGAGCATAAAATGTGACTAATATACACAAAAAATGTAACATAAAATGTACTTATAATGTAACATAATTTTCTCGCAACGGAAAAGTAGCAGAGAAAGGCTCGAATTAACCCTTAAATGTTTTCGTGTAGCATAAAATGTAGCAAAGTATCTTATGGATCTATGTGTTTAATTTCCCTCCGGTTTTTGCACGTCGGATTTTGTGAATTCCACCTTGGATTTGTTGTGATTTGACCTCTTTCTAACGTTTGGACTTTTTTTGAGTATTATAGATTCTTTTGTTTCTGAATGTGCTTGATTATTGTTAATTGTGGTGTAAATCTCGACCATTTGTATTACGATTTGCAAATTCTGTACATATATGTCCAAGAGGGAATTTCTTCAGAAATAAATGATATACAACATATCGTAATAACTTTCTATATTATCTAACAAGAGGATAAGCTCTAATACACCCCCCCCCCTTCAAATTTGAGTATGTAAGTCTTGAATGTCCAACTTGCACGTTAAGTACTGTAATTGTTGCTTGCCGAGTACTTTAGTAAAGATATATGTTGGTTGATCAGTTGTGGAGATATGTGACATGGTAATGATTTGGAGGTGATCATATCTTGAACAAAGTGGCAATAAATCTCTATGTGCTTCATTCGTTTGTGAAAAACCAAGTTTGTCGCGATGTGAGGAGCGGACTTGCTATCATTGTATAGAATCGTAGGGATGGACTGCGGCACACCGAGAGAGGTCAATAGAGAACGTAGCCATTGAAGCTCGGAACAAGTGACGGCCATGGCACGGTATTCGGCCTCCGCATAGGAGTGTGTAACAGTAGCTTGCTTCTTTGTTTTCCACTCAACTGGTCAATTCCCGAGCATAATGAAGAAACCTAAGATAGAACGCCTTGTCTTCGGACAAGAAGCCCAATCCGAATCGCAAAAGGCTCGGACAGATAGAGAGCTAGTAAAGGACAAAAACAAACCGGCACCGGGTGAGTCCTTGAGATAATGAAGAACTTGCAATGCAGCCTGCCAGTGAGCCTCAAGAGCCGCCTACATGAATTGAGAAAGAACGTGGACGGAAAAGCATAATTCAGGTCGTGTGATAGTGAGATATATTCAAGCGGCCAATAAGTCGACGGTAGCGGTCTGGTTCTACACAAGGCGGACCGTCATTAGTCAAGCGGCCAATAAGTCGACGGTAGCGGTTTGATTCTACACAAGGCGGACCGTCATCAGTAGCAACCTTGTGATGTTGCTCCATAGGAAAAGGTGTTGGCTTGGATCCGATAATGCCCGGTTCAGATAGAATATCGAGTGTGTACTTTCTTTGAGTAAGGAACAGACCAGTCCGTGTACGATATATCTCAATGCCAAGGAAGTACTTGAGAACACCCAAGTCCTTCTTTTGAAAGAAGGTGCTCAGATGCCGTTTGAACGAGGCAATATCTTCCAAGTGATTCTCGGATATAATAAGACCGTCCACATATATGAGGATGTGTTGCGTGCTGGTACCTTGAAGATATGTATAGAGGGAATAGTCGGCCCTACACTGAATGAAACCATACTGATTTAATGCATAGGCAAGCTTGGCCAACCCATTCCGAGGCGCTTGTTGAAGACCGTATGAAGACGTACACAACCGACACACCTGAGAAGAATCTGCACCGATAAGACCTGGAGGGAGTTTCATGAAACCCTCTTTGGTTAACCCCCCATGAAGAAAAGCGTTGTGAACATACATTGGATGGAATTGGTAACCTAACGCAGCTGCAACAGTCAAAAGAACACAAACACTTGTTATTGTAGCAACCGGAGCAAATGTTTTGGTGTAGTCAATACCCTCAACTTGTCGATTAACAAGAGCTAAGAGATGAGCCTTGTAACTCTCAATAGTACCATCGGACTTATATTTGATCCGATAAACCCATTTGCAACCAATGAGCATCTTTCCGGACGGTAGAGATGTTATCTCCCATGTGTTATTTTGAGCGAGAGCATCCAATTCGGATTGCATAGTAGCTTGCCATTCCGGTGATTGACTTGCAACCCGATAAGAAGTAGGCTCTGAGTGTGAATCTATAGCTTGATAAAAAGTCACATTCCTATCCGAAAAAGAGTCACAAGATATGTTAGCTAAAGTGTAAGGCACATCCGAGGAGATGTGTAGAGGCAGGGTGGGTGAAGGGGAAATGACGGGGTTTGATGTGGAGCGCACGGTATTGCAGTAATAATCACAAAGTCGTACATTGGGTTGTCGAACCAGTTTTACTGGAAGAGCCAAATCTGAGTTTTCGAAGGACAAATCTGCATTAGGCAGTGTAGGTGTTACCGGAGCATCATTACTAACTGGTGGAGTACTGTCCCTATGCAACAAAGGAGTAGATCCAAGCTTTGCGGTATCACAAGTAGAGGGATGTAACTCTGAGGGAGGAGTGGTAGGTTCAGAGGGCCCGTGTTCCGGAGGTACTGCATAAGGGAAAATCCCTTCATGAATAACTACGTCCATGGACACGAGGAATTGAGATGTATCAAGATCAAATAGATGCTACCTTCGCTGATGTAACGGATAAGCAAGGAACAAAAAAACAACGTCCTTGTTGACTAAACATATCGCTTAACCATGGCAAAATCGAGGCATAACATAAGCAACCAAATACTTGTAAGTTAGTGTAGTACACGGGGCACCCATAAAGAATATCATAAGGCGTCAAGTGACTGAGAACCGGGGTAGGTGTGCGGTTGATCAAGAACACTGTGGTTTGCACACATTCACACCAAAATCGAGTCGGTAGATGAGAATGAAAACAAAGTGGACGAGCAATGTATAATAAGTGGCGGTTCTTACGCTCAACAAGACCATTTTGTTGAAGAGTATATGTGCATGATTTTTCAAACTAAATACCACTAGTATCAAAGTATGGTCGTAATGGCAAGAATTATGTCCCGTTATTGGAAAGAACCCTACATACTGTTGTCTGAAACTGATTCCGAACAAGATCCCTACATACTGTTGTCTGGAACTGACCTCTGACTTTGCACAAAAAAGATACAACCATACAACTCTTGAATGATCATCAACGATAGTAAAAAAATAAGAAGCACCCTTAGTTGACAGAGTATGATACGAACTCCAAACATCAAGACGTAATAGCTCAAAAATCTTAGAAGCTTTATTGGGACTACAATGAAAAGTACACCGGGCTTGTTTTTCTTTAGAACAAGCAACACATGGAAAAAAAGAATCAAACGAAGACAACTTCAAATTCAAACTAGAAATAGAAGATAACACTGCGTGTGAAGGGTGACAGAAACGTTGATGCCAAAGATCAGCCGAACCGGAGGTAAACATGACAGCAACAGCAGCATGAACGGTGGACCCAAGTTATCGCAACCATTAAACCCCGTCACATGCCACACCCATGCCAATCACATTCATCGCTGTGGTATCCTGTATAACACAAAAGCAGCTCGTTAATAAGACCACAGATTCAAGATGATCCGTCAGGCAAGAGAAAGACAGCAGATTGCAAGTGAATGTTGGAACATATAGAACATTATCAATTGTGCAATTTGTAAAGGAAAGAGATCCGGCCACATCTGCAGTAACCATGGCATTGTTTGTAAATAAAACAGTAACTGGCGGGACAGACCGAAGGTCGGTTATTAAAAAATGATCCCCGGTCATGTGAAGAGAGTCTCCAGTGTCAAGTATCCAAGGGAGAAAGATAATACCAGTGTTGGTGTCCAGAGGTGTAGGCGAAGGTGCAATAGATCATAGTAAATTAAGAACGGTGCTCCACATATCATTGGAGAGAGCAGAGCCAAAGGCCTTCTTGTCAGCCACAGTGGGAGGATTTGATGCAGTAGTCGGTGGTGGTTAATGAACAACATTCACCTGAGGGATAACACTACCACGGATAGAACAAAAAGTGGTTGTAGACGGCGCCACAGCTTTTGCGCGTTTCTCCTTGGCCCAGTCCGGAATACCGTGGTGTTTGAAACAAGTAGAAGCATCATGGCCTGTGTTGTTACAGTGAGTATAGGTTAGTTTCTTTCGGTCAACAAAGATGGAACTGCGGACTGCCATAGCCACGGATTCAGGAGCCTAGTCATGAGAAATTACCAAAGAACGATGACTCTCCTCTTGAAGAACAAGAGCGTAAACCCGATTGAAATCAGGAATGGGATTCTGCACCATGATGGATGACCATAATGTGCCATACGTGTCATCGAGACGGATCAAAAAATGATAGACATGCTCCTCAACACGATAGGCTTTGACGAGTTTGGAGAGGTCACACTCGCACTTAGAACAAGTGCACATACGTGGAGGATGAAAGGCCGATATATCATCCCATAATTTCTTGAACGCTATGAAGTACGTATTAACAGACTTACCAGACTGAGAACATAGGATGACGTTTGATAACAGATTTAACTTGCGAGGGCCATTACTGGCTGAGAAATTATTGCGTAGTTGATCCCACAACTCTCGAGCAGTATCAAAGTAATTGATGGACTTATGAATCCATCCGACGAGCATGCTATTCACCACGGTCCAATTGTCGTGTTTGGTGTTCCGACGGTCGGCGGAAGGATAGTGACGTCGATAAAGCCGAGTTAACGACGGGCCTTGAGGGTGTTCCTCATGGCATTGGACCATTCCGGGTAGTTTGCACTTGTCATGTTGACGGAACAAATTTTATGTCCAGGGTGATCGGAAGGGTGGAGATAGTAGGGTGATCCGATGTCGGACAAGGTCCTTTTAGGCGGCGGTACAGGGTCTTGCATGAATGTATGATTGATAGGAGCTTATTATATGGTTTTAACTAGCGAATATTAGCTTAGGATTAGTAGTGTTTAGGTGCTTATTGAGTGGTATTCCCGGAATCAGGTATGATGATCACTTATGGATTTGCGGGATGCTCATAAGCGTTGTTTTGTGCTTTTATTATGGAAATCCTATTTGTACTCACCTTTAGTGCATTTGGGACTGAGCTAGAGAGAAGACTACCACACCTACACCCATGGAGAAGCTGAGAGGCGAAGCCGAGCTGGTTCGGAAGCTTATAGAAGACCGAAGACCAGTCCGAGAGGAGGCGCCATGACGAGAAAGAGCCACGAAGAAGATGTCTTGACCGAGACGCAAATGTCTTGATCGAGATTTAGCCTCGACATAAAAGTCTCGACCGAGACCCAAATGTCTCGATCGAGGTTTGGCTTCGACATAAAAGTCTCGACCGCGACTTGGGAGGTAGCGATCGAGAGTTGCGCCGATTCTGAGTGACTGGGACAAAGTCTCGACCGAGACTCACATGTCTCCACTGAGACCACGGTGACGGGCCCGGCCCAATTGCAGACCCAGTCCGATTTTCTATCAGTTTTTCCCTATTTTATCTTTTATTTTCAGTTATTTTATTTACTAGAGGATAGATACTATATAAACCTTTAGTTTTTCGGTTAGAATTATCTTTTTGCCACTTTCACAAATTAGTTCTTAGAGATTCAGCAGCCAAGAAGAAAGCTCCCACCTTTGTGCCATCTTCTACCTTCATCCCTGGTTAGTTCATCCATAATTATGTATTGCTTTCTCTTGGTTATGTCTGGCTAAGTGTCTATTAGTTCACTCTTAGGTTGAAGCCATTATTCTAGGAATGTTTTTTGTGAGAATTATATTGTTTATGTTCTAATAATAATTTCAGCATTGTTTTATATTCTCTTGTGATTATTGTCATTGATTAATATTGATTTTATCTAGGTGGCCAACTAGGTTGATTATTATTCATTCATATCGCTAGGCTTGATAATTCGATTTGAAAAGTCTTGTCTTTTAGGTAGCAATCAGAATTAGCATAGACTATTTGCGAGTGCTTATTTTGTAGAGATTATAAACTTGTGTCGAGTATCGGCGATTTGTCAATGGTATTGCATAGGCCTACATCTTTGATCTTTATGCTGTTGCGCTTTTGAACCTTAGGATTTCTTTGGTTAGTGCTTACAACAAGGGTTTCTGGGAGTATTTGGACTAGTTGCTATTTACGAACAAAGAGTAGGACAACTAGATTATTTATTTAAAGAACATAACTTTTATAGAATTCGATGATCAAATTTCCATAAGAATAATGCACTGATGCTAAAAGAGTGAGCTTTCCATCGTTATATTTTACAAATCCAACAATTTACGTTTTATTATTGCTAGTTAGTTTTACAACCAACAAAACCCCTAGTTACTACTAGGTAACACAATTGAAATAGGCTATCGTTCTGGCTCCCTTGGTATTCGACTCCGACTTACCACTTCACTAGTGGATTATTTAGTTGGATTATCTTTGATAGGACCAACGACTGTTTAACGCCTGTCAAATTTTGGCGCCGTTGCCGGGGAGCCAACTGTTATAGTTTGTTTCTCTTTGTGTTATCTTGGTGTGGACCTATCTTATGGTCCACACTCGAGCCACTAATTCATATTTGCTTGATTTTATTCCATAGATAGAGTGGACGCATCTGCGGAATTTGCGACAATCCCTACAGAACCTAGTTACTGAATCAATGGAGGCTAGAACGTTGCGAGAGCTTACACGCCCTGATCTGATGCAACAACACTTAGGAGTGACGCTGCCTGCCCTGAATGTCGGCGTCACGTTCGAACTAAAGATCGGATTCATCAATTTGCTACCGAAATTTCAGGGCTTGGTTAGGGAGGACCCGATCATGCATCTTAGTGAGTTCCATGACATCTGCAGTTGCAGCAAGCCGAGTAACATTACAGATGAGCAAATCAAGATGAGAGCTTTCGGTCTCACGCTGAAAGATACCGCGCGTCAGTGGTATTACTTGCTGCCCACCGGGAGTATCGACACATTGGAGAAGCTTCACAAAGCCTTCCTCAACAAATATTTCCCGTCCAAGAAGGCGGTTGCATTGAAAAGAGCGATAGCAATGGTGGAACAGCAGGACGCTGAGACGTTGTACGATTACGTTGAAAGGTTCGCAAGACTGTGTGCGAGCTGCCCGTTTCACGGGTTTGAGGAGAAGGACTTGGTGACCCACCTCTATAATGCGTTGCTAGACAATGAGAGGAGATTAGTAGACGTTGCGTGTAATGGGAGTGTGCTGAATTTGACTCCCGCCGAAGCTAGAGCACGATTGAATGAGATCACGGAAGGAACAAGAAGCTTCGGAAGGACGTACACGAGGAAAGGAGCTAATGCTGTGAGCTCCGGAGAGCCTGAGTGGAAAGCGAGATAGCGGAGCTAAAGAGTATGATCAAGACCATCGCCATCGGAAATTCTAAGCCTGCGAGAGTATGTGGTATTTGTGCGAACGAGAGTCATCCTACCGACATGTGCCCGCAGGTCTAGGACCAGACCATCGCTGAAGTACACGCCGTAGAAGGTTTCGTACCGCCCCGACCTTGCTATGACAACAACAACAATAACTACAATCAGCGAGAGAACAACTACAATCCGAGAGGTAACGATCATCCTGGATTTAGATGGGGAGACTCGTCAAGGGCGCAGAATAGGCCGTATCAATACAACAACCAATATCGCGCGCCATACCCACCAAAAGCCGACGAACCATCGCTGAAGGATATGCTCGAGTCCTTGACCAAACACTTCACAACCCATGTCCAAACAACGGAATCTAGCATAAGGAGTTTAGAAAAACATGCTGCCCAAATAGCGGAAGCGGTCAATAACCTTCAACAGCAAAGCTCGGGGAAGTTGCCATCACAGGCCATAGCAGCACCAAGAGAAAATGTGAGTGTAATCTCGACGCTAGGAGAGCAAAGGGCCATTGAAAAGAACGAGGAGGAAGAGGCTACAGAGATGTCTCGACCGAGACATGTGAGTCTCGACCGAAACTTTAGCCCCGAGGAGGTGTCTCGACCAAGACAAGAAACTCTCGACCAAGACTTTAGCCCCAAGGAGAAATCTCGATCGTGACTCCATACTCTCGATCGAGAAGGCGGTGATCCAAAAATTTCCGAAAAATGTCTCGACCGCGACTCCTTGCCTCAACCGCGACTTCCAGAAGATGATGTTTGGGATAACGATGAGATCTTCAAAAAGTTCGGGAAATGTAAGGGTAACAGTTATCTACTCCAACTCGTCAAGAATGTGCCCCGTTTTTCTACGCGATTAAAAGAGATGTGCACTACAAAGTCAAACGAGAAGCTGCAAGGAAGACAAAAGGTACTGGTCAGCGGAAGGGTCTCTGCGGACATCCAGCCAAGGATAGCTACCAAGCGCGCAGGCCCAGGAATGGTGAGCATCCCTTGTACCATAGGTAAAACTAGAATTGATAGAGCTATGTTAGACTTAGGAGCTTCGATCATTAGGTTTAGGGTCATGAGTAAAACTGGGGTTGTTTTGCAACTAGCCGACGGGTCTACGATTTATCCGAAAGGGTTGGTCGAAGATGTATTGGTTATGGTAGAGAATCTCGTATTTCCTGCAGACTTCCATGTATTAGATGATCACCATAATTCGCATGCTACACCTGTCCTCTTAGGTAGACCTTTTATGCGGACAACCAAAACTAAGCTAGATCTAGATACTAGGGCGCTTACGCTCGAATTTGATGGGGATGTTGTTAACTTTAATATATTTGGGACTGCAACACTACCCCTGGATGATAGCTCAGTATTTTGCATAAATGATGTTCTTAAAATTCCCAAGCTAGGATCAAATGTTGTTTTGGGAAGTGGCCCCACCTCGCTAACCACACAGGAAAAGAAACCTGCTAAAGTTGTTGTGCAGGTTGCCAAAAAAGCAAAAGCAAAGAGCAAAGGCAAAAATAAGAGTGGGGAGAGCAAAAAGGAGAAGAAGCCCAAGCAAGTATGGGTGGTAAAGGAGGAAAATGGTCTAAGGTTCAAACCTTTCCATCCATGGTTTAAGAAATTATTGTTGGATGATCCGATCCGGAAAGGATTGGAAAAACAATGAATGATAGATCGTACGTCGTGCCGCGACGTTAAATAAGGCGCTGACCGGTAGGCAACCCTGGGGATTTTCACTAACGCTAATCCCTATGTTTTGTTATTTTTATTGTTTTTTTTAGGAAAACCACGGGACCGTCATGTAAAAAGCATCGGAAGAGAAAAACGCGAAATCCCGCCTCGACTACAAAAGTCGCGATCGAGACATATGGGTCTCAACCGCAACTCGGCCCGTTAAATAAATAAAAATTCGAAATATACCCCAAAGTCTTGGCCGGACCTATAGCCATCTCGGCTGAGACACTCACTTATCCCCGTTCATTCTTTCTTCTTCTTCCTCTTCATCTCCTTCTTCCCCAAAACCCAAATTCTCCGTAAACCTCAAATCTCAAGATTTCTCCCTCAAATTCACTCCAAATCCTCTTCTATACAATCTCCCATCAATCTCCCCATCAATTTCCCTCAATTTCATCCCGAATTGCTCTAAATTTCTCAAGAACCCTAAACCCACAAATTTCCCAAATCTCCTCCAAATCTAGTTTTTCCCCCACAAAATCACCCCTATTAGACCGGATTTGAGCCATACAGTCCAGATCTGAAGCGGTGTTCGAAGAGGAGGCCAAACGAAGCCACAAGAGGGGATCGAAAATTTGGGTTACCGGACGTGTTCTTGAGTCTCGACCGCGACATCACAGTCTCGACCGCGAGTTTGGCACGGTGTAAAAGTCTCGACCGCGACCTTGGACTCTCGACCGCGACTTTGCCTCGGCCCGGAAATCTCGACCGCGACTTTTCAGTCTCGATCGCGACATCCAAAAAATTCGCGCCTGAGGTATCCTCGAGCGGTATAAACTTGTCCATTTGTGGCTGTGACCACCATATCTTTGCTGGGATTTTTGTTGTGGTTGTGTACAATGGCTCCTAAGCGACAAAGGAGAGTCGCCGATGACTTAGAGAAGATTGTGAACAATAAGGCGGTTGTCCAGACTCGCTTTCCGGAAACGACTTTGCTGGACAACATGAAATTGCTTGAGGTGACAAGGACCATGTTCACCAAGGCTGGTTTAGGTGGCTTCCTGGGGCTGAGTGCGGCCACCTTCCCGAACTTTACTCGGTAGTTTTTACGTACGCTATCTGTTACTCTAGACGACCGCAACGACCATGTGCTATACATTGAATGGCGATCAAGTAACAAAACGTGGAAACTGACTCATGAGCAGATCGCACATGCACTCGGGGTGACCAAGAGGAAGAGATGGGACAGAGACGTTGACAATGAGACGGTGAAGGAGTGGTGGACTAGAGAATCGGGAGAGGCGTATGACGCCAAGCGCACCATGGACACGTCAGTTTCTTTTCCACAGTGGCGCCTCATCCACAAGGTGGTGGCGATGTGCTTCGGGAACAGGGCTGAGAATAACAAAATTTTGGTCCACCAGTTGTTCCTCATGTATGTATTCTCATACGAGTGTGAGTTCTACGTCCCAGATTGGCCGAGCCAGTTCGTGCGCGCCTGCCAGGAGTCATGGAAGGCGCAGTTTGGCGACATTGCCGTAGGGGGGATGATTTCTCTCCTAGCTATTGAGGCTGGCTGCCCCCAGCGCGATCAGCTCATCCGGAGGAGCTTCTTGTACGACGAGCAGTGGTGCCAGAGGAACTTGTGGCTGCGGAGAGATGGTCCAGATCTGATTTACTTATACGGGCGAGGGTTCCAGATCACATTCCTGAGAGAGGAGCCCATTGTCTTTGGCTCATGGGCTGACTCGTACATTTCACCGGACGTCATTCCAACAAGTCAGCACATTCCTGTCCCTGGTCCAGTTCCTTCTCCGACTCTAGTCTCGTCCGTCCCTCCATTCGCCCCCGTGCCAGAACAGCAGCACGCATATTCTGACGCTGGCGCGAGCGGTTCTGATTCCCAGCCCTACTCCGGAGAGATGTACTGGCGGACCCACATGGCGTACCAGATGGGACAGATCACAGAGGCGATAGGGGCGATCCAGATGAGCCAGCACGAGATCCGGACGACCACGCACGCGCTCGTCCAGAACCAGGAGAGATTCCAGGCTGACATGACGGCTCTCCGAGAGGATATGATGCGCGATCAGGAGTACCAGCACCAGCAGTGGGTGTACCAGCGGCAGCAGTGGGAGCTGTTTCGAGCCGCCTACCCAGATCCACCGCCAGGCGATGACGAGGATTCTTATGATGATGATGGCAAGGATGACGACGATGATGAGTTGACGGATGATGACGGAGATGATGATGATGCTGAGGAGTGATTGCGGTACCTTCCCCCTCTTCCCTTTTTATATGATGTCCTCTTTTACTGCATTAAGGACAATGCGTTGTTCAAGTGTGGGGAGAGGAGTTGGCGTACCGAGGAGCTTTATGCTGTTTTGCTATTTTTCTTGCTATCTTTATATTTTTAAAGTCTTTGCTGAACTGTTTTAAGTTGTTTTTCGATCGAGTCTGTACCAGAACTTTTATCGCGTCTTGAACAATTGCATTGTTTTTAAAAAATTAATAATCGAAAAAATTATGAAAATAATTCAAAAAATTGAAAAAAAATAAAAGAGTAAAAATCAGGCAAGCAAAAATGGATAAAAAGGAAAAGGTTGGTGCCTGAAAAAGGAAAGAATAGAAAAGAAAAGTTCCTACCACTTAGAATTTGGTGAAAACCCGAAAGGGCGCCAGGTTTACTTTGTTTTGTGAGTGATTTTATTGATTGCATATCTATTGGCGCAAGAGACATTAGAAGGGAGTTGAAGGATGTCTCGGGTTCTAGGATTCACCAAGGAAGGATAAGGAGTTATTTTTGGCCTTTCATCTCTCTATTTATGAGCTTATTGTTATCCACACTTTACATGCTTACCATTCCATTAGTTTATCAGTTTTGCTACATATTATCGGCGGTTGTGTTAGATCCTAGGATTAGATTTCTAATTTTTGGAGTTTGATGCATATTGTTGTGGTTATACTATGCAGAATTTTTAAATTAGGATTGGTGGTTGTGATTTGTGGATTTATCGTATTATCTAGTGGTTAAGGACATTACTCGAAGAGGAGGAATAAGAAGTGCGTAAGCGAGTGGGAGACTCGATTTTTATCCTTAGTACGTCATATTTATGTACCCTTACCCTTAGAGGAGATTAGGAATTCCACATGTGCTTAAACGCACACCACTTGGTTCGATTATTACTATTGGAGTGGAGTGGTGACATATGAAGTGGAGAAATAAGGAGGGTTTTGGGTAGGACATCTTGGAGATATAAGGAGATAGATCGGAGTAGGTTAGTGCTCGATACACTTGGAGTTTGAAGTATAGTCGCTAGCAAACTTTCTCTACACTTATTGTAGACCTTTGTGCTTTTAGAAGGAGTAAGTTTTATTTTGCTTACTCAAGGACGAGCAAGGTTTAAGTATGGGGAGGTTTGATAGGAGCTTATTATATGGTGTTAACTAGCGACTATTAGCTTAGGATTAGTGGTGTTTAGGTGCTTATTGAGTGGTATTCCCGGAATCAGGTATGATGTTCACTTATGGATTTGTGGGATGCTCATAAGCGATATTTTGTGGTTTTATTATGGAGATCCTGTTTGTACTCACCTTTAGTGCATTTGGGACGGAGCTAGAGAGAAGACTACCACACCTACACCCATGGAGAAGTTAGGAGGCGAAGAAGAGCTACCTCGGAAGCTTATAGAAGACCGAAGACTAAAGACCAGTCCGAGAGGAGGCGCCACGACGAGAAAGAGCGACGAAGAAGATGTCTTGACCGAGACCCAAATGTCTCGATCGAGATTCAGCCTCGACATAAAAGTCTTGACCGAGACCCAAATGTCTCGATTGAGGTTTGGCTTCGACATAAAAGTCTCGACCGCGACTTGGAGGTAGCGATCGAGAGCTGCGCCGATTTTGAGTGACTGGGACAAAGTCTCGACCGAGACTCACATGTATCGACCGAGACCACGGTGACGGACCCAGCCCAATTTCAGACCCAGTCCGATTTTCTATCAGTTTTTCCCTATTTTATCTTTTATTTTCAGTTACTTTATTTCCTAGAGGATAGATACTATATAAACCTTTAGTTTTTAGGTTAGAATTATCTTTTTGCCACTTTCACAAATTACTTCTTAGAGATTCAGCAGCCAAGAAGAAAGCTCCCACCTTTGTGCCATCTTCTACCTTCATCTCTGGTTAGTTCATCCATAATTATGTATTGCTTTCTCTTGGCTATGTCTGGCTAAGTTCCTATTAGTTCACTCTTAGGTTGAAGTCATTATTCTAGGAATTGTTTGTGAGAATTCTATTGTTTATGTTCTAATAATAATTTCAGCATTGTTTTATATTCTCTTGTGATTATTGTCATTGATTGATATTGATTTTATCTAGGTGGCCAACTAGGTTGATTATTATTCATTCATATCGCTAGGCTTGATAATTCGATTTGAAAAGTCTTGTCTTTTAGGTAGCAATCAGAATTAGCATAGACTATTTGCGAGTGCTTATTTTGTAGAGATTATAAACATGTGTCGAGTATCGGCGATTTTCCAATGGTATTGCATAGGCCTACTTATCTTTGATCTTTATGTTGTTGCGCTTTTGAACCTTAGGATTTCTTTGGCTATTGCTTACAACAAGGGTTTCTAGGACTATTTGGACTAGTTGCTATTTACGAACAAAGAGTAGGACAACTAGATTATTTATTTAAAGAACATAACTTTTATAGAACTCAATGATCAACATTCCATAAGAATAATGCGCTGATGCTAAAAGAGTGAGCTTTCCATCGTTATATTTTACAAATCCAACAATTTACGTTTTATTATTGCTAGTTAGTTCTACAACCAACAAAACCCCCTAGTTACTACTAGGTAACACAATTGAAATAGGCTATCGTTCTGGTCCCTTGGGATTCGACTCCGACTTACCACTTCACTAGTGGATTATTTAGTTGGATTATCTTTGATAGGACCAACGACCATTTAACGCATGTCAATGATGGTGCGGAAAAACAGGGAAAAGAGCGCATAATGCAGTGAGGAAAAATATTATGGGAGATGGGAAGGTTCAAATGGTGACGGAAAACTATGAATTGCGTAGATATGCAGTAAAGGATGAGTTTGTATTAGGGTAATAATGGCGTCAGTGGTTGTAGGTGGAAGATGATGTAGGGTAGATGGAAGGATCGTTTAATTTGGCTGATACAATGTCAATTATGGTGTAAATCTTAATCATGTGTATTACAATTTGCAAATGATGTACATATAGGCCTAAGAGAGAATCTCCATACAAAGATATGATATACAAAATATTCTAACAACTTGCTATAATATCTAACAAGAGGATATCTTAACTATGGTGTAAATCTTAATTATGTGTATTACAATTTACAAATGTTGTACATATAGGCCTAAGAGAGAATCTCTATACAAAGATATGATATACAAAATATCCTAACAACTTGCTATAATATCTAACCAGAGGATAATAATTATTCCATGTTTTGCTATGTTGATTGTGATGAGCACAATTAGTTGTTCATCTGTTGCTTATGTGGTGTTTATGTGTTGATAAAGCCCTATTATGGAGATGTGATGTTGATGAGTTCGATATCGTTCTCTTGGTCTTAATTATGTCGGCCATGTGTATCCTTTGTTAATGAATTTCCTCATTGAATTAATCATGTCCTTTATTTTCATGTTGTTAGTGTTTGTTGATGTGAATGTGGAGGTTATATGTTGAAAAGATCATTTTGCTAGCTCATTGGCTCTGTTACGAGTGTCCTCAATGAAGTATGGTCACTATTCTAATCTTTGACCAAATTTGTCCCTAATTTATTCCAAATTTCCTCTCATTATATCTGATAATATACATTGTCTAAATTTGGTGATTATGTATGTATAGTGAGATATTATTCACACTATGCAATACCCTTACTTTCCTTAAGAAAGCAATCACGTTGTGACTTAAGATGACGTTTGTGTATGTTTTTTGGTTATGTCTGGATTTGCTTTTGTGATGTTATTTTGAGTTTGGAGATTTTTTTTGTTCAATGATGAGTCAATTTCGGCACAGACGTAGCTTTGTGAGCATGTTCACTTACTAATTTTCCTTAAATATCCAGTCACATGTGGCTTATGATGACTTTTGGAGGAACTTAGGCAGTGAATGGAGTCGCGTCAACGATGAATTTATGGACATTTGGTAACTCTTTTGTTTCTTTTCAATGATGAAGTCTATTTTTCCTAAGATGTATCTGTTTGAGCATGTTGACTGCCTAATTTGCAATAACCAACTAGTTACATGTGTCTTATGAAGCTTTTTGGGAAAGATTAGACAGAAAATGGAACTATATCAGTGCTGGATTGGGGATAAAAGATCATTCACTTGTAGATTCTTACTTAATTGCATGATGTAAATCATGCTGAAGTGACTAGACTTTTAGTTTGGATTTCTACAAAATCATTATGCATGCTTAAATAAATTGAGAAAACAATTAGTCTATATTATAGATTTCATAGAATGCAACCAATACTATAGTTTTGAAAATGATATGAACATATATTAATATTTCATGTTCTAATTTAGTATATACTGATTGCATACTTAATATAATCTGGAAAGACAATTAATATACATTTTCATGTTTAAATATACCTGAAAAGACAGTTAGTCTTCATCCTCTTATAGACTATATAAACTGATATGAAGATAGATTAATACATCATGTCCTAATTTGTCTGAATTGATTGCACAACTAATATAAATTGAGAATGCCATACACTAATATTGCATGATTGAGTCTAGCTGATATAAAATGTGTATGATTTAATATACAATTGAAATTGATATAAAATGACATTTAATTCTACATGCTTTTTAATATAGTTTAGTTGTATCTAAACAACACAAATTTTGCCTTCAAAATAGTGTTGCATAGACTTATATGAGATAAATATCATAAATTATGCAAACATAGTTATGATGAGTTGTCTCATTCTAGTATGACTAGCTTCTTATTATGCAGTTGTACTCTACATAGTCTATATTTCTTCTACAACTTCATCAATTTCTTCATTTGTTGAGTTGTTGTGTTAAATTTTGTCGGTTGAGGTGAATTTGATATCCCTATTATCCTTCTCGTTCTGTATTTTGATTTGCAATTTCATGAATAATGTTCACTATAATATCCCAATCTGATGCTTTGACTTCTATTGGTTGATTTTCCTTTAGTCTTTATTTTTTCTGTTTACATGAGGCAAATCCTTTACATTTTAATATTTCATTCATAACATACTGAAGTGACATTCATATATTGTCTAAACTTATAGGGTCTAACTCATAAAAATCTTAATGCACTATTATAGCATTTAATAAACATCTCTAGGCATTTTTTGCGCAGGAGGGATTGAATACTTCTAAAAAAATTCTAAATCCAATATGTTTAAGTCTAGGCTATAAGTTGCCCACCGTAATAAAATAAATGTGAACCCTTCTTGAAAATACTTGTTGCCAATCAAGATCATATTGTGTTGTTAACCTACACATTGTGTTGTTGGATGAATATTGCCCTATGAGCCCTATCTATTGGTCATTTTGTCTTCATTGTTGGAAGAATTTGCTCAATCAACTTTTTTTCTAGTCACTTTATTGTTCACCGACTCAATTAATTTTCTGACAAGTGTACCCTTCTCTATGCTTTTTGAGTTCCATTCCGCTGGTTGTTGATATGTTAATGGAAAGATTGACGTCTTTCCATCAAATACACATTGTCTCTCTATGTTGAACCTAGACCTAGCAACCACTTGAGTAAACATGAATTTGGAATAAACTTACTTGAACTTGCATCTCTGTACTTGCCTCTCTCAGTTTGTTCTAGATAGACTCTTATTGTCTTCTTTGTTAGAAAGAACCACTTCTCATATATATGAGCAGAGTCATACATGGGAAAATATTGGCTCTTTGTTTGGAAATTGTCCCCTTGTAATAAATCTAGTATATGTTTCAACCTTCCATGATTCTGATGCTCCCTTAGTCCTAAATGTAAGGCATTTGTATTTGGCCTTATGATTTTCTACTTCACTAGTCTATGACATGTGCTATTTGAAATTTGAAGCTTGCTAGAAAGATCTAAAAAACAAGATTTGTCTCCCATGTCTATTGTTGTAATTGCTTCTTGGTAATCCTTTTTATTCCAAAATTGTTGTACTGGTTACTTACATTGTACTCTTATACAATATCTTGGTGTTGCTTTTTTGTTGCTCATAGTCTGCCAATGATCCTGGTTGACATGTTGAATTCTTTTGTAGTTGCCTTGAACGCACCATGTGGTAATGCCCCGTCCAGTGTTTATATTAAAAGTACATTAAGTATTTCTAACATTTGCCAAATGTTGAGCCAGGAGTTTATTAGTTGATGATGTGTTGTTGCTTGCTCTTTTTCTCTATTTGTGAAAGATGATGAGTTTCTGTTTCTGGTTATTGGTTTCCTTCATTTGATGATTGTTGGTTAGGATCAAATGAATAACTTTATGTGCTACCACTTTGTTGAGAATACACAATTTCAAGAACCATCATCTTCAAAAATAAAAAAGATGGAAAACTACTCGTTACTTATCAAAATTTACAGAAAACTAACTGTTATCAAACTATTTGTATTAACCATTCAAACTGATTATGCTGTTATAAAGTCACCACCTATTTTGATCTCCCATTCCATTTTTCGTTAATATGGTAAAATGTTCATTTTATCCTTCATAAGGTAAGCAAATTGTAAAGAATATCCTAATAGACCCTTTTTATTACCTTCTTCCAAAAGTAGACTCTTGATTTATCTTTCATTTTTATTTATTTATTATTTGCTTAATTCCTAAACCATATCATACGAAATATACTCGGGTCGACTCATCTCGTGCGCGGATCTAGATCGAGCACGTTCACCTAGTCGTCGTTTGATTGTGTTTCGTTGGATGCACGAGGGAAATTGATAAATCGCTCGTGGAGGTGCGAGCCCAAATCGGGTTTGATGCCGAAGCTAATGGTGTTTACACACAACTTAGCTCTCAAATTCAAATTGATTGCAAAAGCAATACAAGAAGGCTATATATAGCCAAATAACTCTCCAAAACCCTAATGGGCTTGAGCATATCTAACTAATGGGCCGATCATCTTAAGTATAAGAGAAACACACGCCCAAAATACAAAATGCATAAAAATGATAATGATAATAATATAATATGTAATAACTATATACTAAGCATCCGTTCAAGGAGGACGCCATTGTCGGGGTCGTCTCACGTTTGCCTCGAATTGTCTGATTTCAAGCCAGGATTGCATGATTCTCCCTCCCTTAGAATCGAAGCGTCCCCGCTTCGAACTAGTAGGAGCAAGTGAGATCACGCGTGCAGATGTCAAGGAGAGTAAGGACTTTATATAGGGTCCAAGACCTACTAGGCACCACAAAGTGTAATATGAAAGGCTCTGGTGTTGGAGTGATCTTCACTTCTAGCTTGGACATTCTTATGGCAATGACTGTCCCCTCATGTGGATAAATCGGTGACCCCTCGGGTTCAGGTAAAGTTGTAGACACTAGTACTGGAACGTCTATCCTTTCGCACACGTCAGATGAGACACTCTCTATCAGCATGGGAACATCTAGTAACCCATCCTCGGGATACATATCAAATATGGGAGGCGATTCAAGAGGTGACCGTGTCTGTGTGCTAGGATTCGCCGCTGCATCTTCCTCAAGGGAATCATAAAAAAAATGGTCGGAGAATCAATCCTGGGCAGCGTCGGAGGGATAGAACTCTTGGTCACATCATAAATCGGCTCCGTCGCTGTCATGGGTATGACATGCGGCACAGGGTCGAGTATCACATGTGAGACTGGGACAAAAGGGGGAGATCGAGTGTCTCGAACCGTGGCACACTTAGAACGATGCTCAAGTGGGTGTGTAGATTGCATGGTAGAGAACTCAGTGGAAATCAATTGTTGTGGTCCTAGTCGATGGTGGATACACTCTCGGTGTGGCCTGGTTCGTCGTTTACAACTAGCAACATAGGCTATAGGTTCAACATTCGGAACGAAATGTTTCTTCATAACATAAACAAGTTGTTCCTAAGTGATGACGGGTTGCCAACGACGGTAATGACGGTACTCCTCTTCACGATTCCACCAAGTAAGGGCATATTTGGTGAAGCAGCTGATTGCGACATCGCATTGCTCGACTTCATCGTAGTCTTTGTGGCTAAAATAATCAGCCATGTGCCAGGACCAATCTTAGAACTCATCTTCATAACCTTCAAACGCTGACGATCTACGGGCAGACGGCACTCTGAAACTCGATGTGCCATATCACATCTATACTAAATCTCTCTTATTTCCCTTATCTCACGTTTTTTTGGCACTTTTTTTCTTTAAAAGAAAAACTAATCTCTCATCTTTTAACCAATAAAAACTCTCTCTTACAATCAAATACTAATCTATTTTCAGCGTAAGATTGCAAATTTAAATGGATATAAACAATGAAATATGAACCATATGATATTGCAACAGTACCGACTTATGTTTGGCCGTTTGCTTTTTTTTTTGGTATTGGGCCTGATGTTGGGCTTCGTAAATGCACTTCTTTTAGCTGGAGTGAAACAAAAGGCAAGGATGGTCAACGACACAAATCGCACTTCTTCTTTCGCATAAAGCAGCGCCGTTTTATGGCGGTAGGGTTTGATGAACGGTGGCTGTGAGGATATGACCATGGTTGAATGCAGATCCAGCAGGTTAGTAACGGCTACAGGTCGGGGCTATTGGTGGTGATAAAGAGCGGCTGGTGTGGCGGGAGAGATGGGCTGCAGAACTAAGGATGCGAAGCCGTTGAACGCCGGTGAAGAACACGGTCATATCTAGGGCTGGCAATGACGATGGGTATGTTGCAACTACGATGATGATGGACGGAGGATGGGTCGATGTGAAATCGGCGGTGAGAACATCCGGCTGGGGCTGTGCGTGAAGTGTGGTTGATGTGAGAACGATGAACATCGGAGACGGAGGCGGAGGCGGTGCGGGTTGGAGCGGGAGGCAAGCCCCGTTTGTGCGGCCGGATGGAGATGATGGTGGTGACTATTTTAGTGGCTCGATCGACTGACTTATCGATTTTTTTTGACACGTTCACTGGATCGTAATTTGTATTTATGTGTTTGAAGAATAAAATAACAACATGTTGTGGAATGTCAATTAACAAGTAGAATGTCAATTCCTAAACTATACCGGTGAAAACAACTCTTATGGTGTGTTAAGCCATTAGATTAGAAAATGGAGGGATGAGATTAAAAGATGGGTTTTTAATGAATCCACGCGGTGACATTTATGTAATTAATGGTGAACTATTATTTTTATTTTTATTTTACGTTTTCTGGGTGATTTTTTTATCCCTTTAGATGTGAATATTAGCGTGTTATATGTGAACATTAGTGTGTTATATGTGTACCCGACAAAGTTCGCACTTCACATCATAAGATTGTTTTCACCGGATCCTTATTCCTCTTAATTAACCATAATCTTTTCCTTAAACTATTTGGTCTCTTCTTCTGACATAGCAGCCTCCACTACTCTTAGGCTTTCGGCAAAATGCCTCCTTGTCACCCTTCTCCTTCGTTTTCACTGACACCACCCCAAAAACAATGAAGATCGGGTGAAGCAAAGTTCTCCAGTTGTTGGGACTCGGCTTGGATGGCTCAACGTACCAGTGGAAGAGTCCTAAAATGAACTTGACATGGCGGTTACGGCGATGATGTTGGAGACCATCGATGATATGAACCTCACCAGCACCAGGCTGGACTTGGATTCAAAACCAACGCAAGGGTCTATTTAACTTATATTTTAGTGTGTATTAGAGTTCGTTTTTAGAGAGAACGAGAGCGTACCGTTGTTGCAGTAGGAGAATGGAATTGAATCCTAGTAGTGTTGGTGGTGGCGGACAGAAGGGGCAAGCGACAGTTGCCTTGGGAGAGGAGGTGGTGGTGGTATAGCATTATGACTGAGTTAGTTTAATTTTTGTGTAGCAATTACATTTAACTAATTTATGATGTTGTGTAGACAAATATGTTTTTATGTATGTAAAAAATATGAATTTATGTAAGTAATATCATGTTGGTTTGAGCTAGTGCTGGAATGACTAGTTAAACCGTTCCGTTTCTTTTAATAATAAAAAACTTAAGTATTTGATATCTTTGTTTGTTCTAAGTTTTCCAAGTATAGCTCGTGGAGTTATAAGTGTAGCTTTGACACAAGCGGACTAGGTGAGTCTATGATGGACTAGTCTAAGGTCTAGCGGAGAAAGGTTTATCTCACCAAGAAAGAATAAGAGTTGCAGAGAAGAAATAAGGAGACGGAAGGACTAGCTTTACGCGAGCGAGAGTCATTGTAAAGCTAGTGGATCACGCTTCAGAGAAATGAGAGAAGATACAAGTAATAAAGCAAACAACGAGAATCTAGAGGTGGAATCTTAAAAAACGCATAGAAGATTTGGTCTAGTGAAAGGACGGCCATTGAATCTACAACTTAAGGGAAATGGAAACAACAAGGATTTTGTGAGGATTTTTACTTTTTAATAGTGGATTGACGATCTTCGTTTAGCTGTGTCAAAATAATAATTACCTAACCAGCTCCTCTACAAGTAGAGTGGCAAGAAAGGGTCGATCCCACAGGGAATAAGGTATTCAATTATTGTGCAATTAATTAATCAACTTTAAAGGTAACCAAAAGGGGAACGAATAGAACTAAACTAATGATTGATTGAAAGCAATTATGGGAAAACACCTTGCTCAACAAATATCCACCTAACAGAATGAATGATTGATCATTGACTTCCTAATTATACTCGGATTCATCCTAATATTTATATCCTCTAGTTATCCTAATCCTTGTTCTTATATATCTAATAGTCCAACTAGTCATAATATCCCTTACTTAAATACAACCCTGAAACTATCAAGATTAAGTACGTAAGCAGCAATGCATTCAGGAATAAATAGGAACATGTAGTAGCTCAAGACCGATATTTAACACATCAACACCTCTCCCTACAATGACAATCCCAACTAGGTCATGTATTGATTTGCTACCTAATGATAAGACTCTCCATCTCGGACAACTCAGACCTAGCAGTTTCAAATAGACTTATTCTACCTAGTTAATTAGGCTGGACAGGTAAATCAATTCAATAATCAATTAAAGGGCAAGAGAGATTCAATAACTAGGATATAATTAAGAATCAATGATAGAAGTCTTACAATCAATTCATCTCTTGACTTCCACATGCTGAACAAAGTAATGGAACTACTCTTGCCTCATTGTAAGAACTACATGATACTCAAATTAGCAAAAAATGCAAGACGGGGTGGAGGCACAACTCAAACCCTATATTTATTTACCAAACACTAGAAAACTAATCTGAAAAGGCCCAGTCCGAGCTCCACCAGAAGGTATGTGCAAGGCGAAAAGTGCCTCTCGGTAAAGAAGGGGTCCGCAGGTTTATTGGCCCAACAAGGCGTGGTCGCGGATGTGTCGGCACGGTTGCGCTGGGCCGATCTTGACAATTTGTTCCGTGAACAGTGGCGCGGTCACGCCTGGCACTCTATGGTCCCGCGTGGCTGCGTCCGTGTGTGCGCGATCGTCCTTCTTCCCTTTGGCAATTTTCTCTTCCAATATCTGTCAACCTTTATATATAACACCTTTTCTTTGTGATGTCCGGATCACAGTAATATGCTCAATAAACATGCCAATTCACCCATAAATGATGCTAACGACCACTTGTTGCGCCATACTAGATGTCTCCTATCAAACACCCCCACACTTAGACCTTGCTCGTCCTCGAGTAAGCTGCACCTAACTAATTGGTGATCTTAGCGAGTATGGAAGACTTGATAGCAGTGGTCCTTTGATCAACACTTTAGCTCCTAAGTACCTACAATCATCAAAGCACCAACATAGATTTTGACTCTACTAGAAAACTTCAAAAACAATGCAAGACTCAATAAACTCTAAACTAACCCAACAATAGAATCAATCATTCCACAAAATTAAACTATGCTTATCCTACGCAAGTGCACTAATCATGAATATCTTAACCAGGCAAAAGATGTATCTATTCAAGTAATATGTGAAAGATAATAAAGCAAGATCAAATAAACGAGAATTCCTTTTCCTAACATGCTTCATAATCTGTGATAAGAATTCACAAGATCCAATGCCATCGAAAGCATACAAAAAACGACAACTCAAATCAAGTAATACCACATATAACATTCATTGCTTTTTTCATCCTATTCATGTATCTTTCACTAATTTTTTTAAGATCATTATTTAGGTATCGGGCCCGTCCGTCTTACAGTCAGGGCCAACTAATGAGACTCTTTGTTTGTTTAACCATTGAGGATCGAACCCGGCGTGATCTTCCACACCACGAAGATCGAGTGCTCTTCCGGCTTATTTTACTAGGAGTTCACTACAATTTATTTTGTGTTATTCAAATTGTAATGAAAAAGGATGGAAGCAAGATAATACTGAACAATATGCAAAAATTAGAGATGAGATGGTGAAATTGCAATCTTAATATGGATCCTAATGTATCCTATTCATAATCCACATGCTCAAGTTTAAGTCCTAAATTTGATCAATCATATCATCATCATACATAATTTCAATATTAACATCTAAAGCATTATAAACAGATCCAAATTCCATGCACCATTATAGAAGTCCACAAAGTATCAATTAGGGGGAAAATATGAATACCGACTCTAAAAATTCAAAAATACTCAAATTTCTCAAAAAAAGGATAGTTGAGATAACTTCATCTCCCACATTTCACCTACACAATGTCCCTATTGTGAAATAAAGACAAAGGAAAATTATCTCTTTAGACGGGCTGCCTCCCACACAACGCCTTTGGTTAAAGTCGTAGGCCCGACTTCTTACTCTCTATCACCAAGTATTAGGCCCTCTGAGGGCCAAATCATCCTTCCTTATGTAATATTGCTTTATTCCCTTTCTCTTTGTCATCCTCTTTTTCTATCATCCCTTCTTCTCTATGTAATGCCCTGGAGGTAAAGTAGTCATGACTCTCAATATCTGTAAAATAAGAGAAGGAGGGGGAAGCTTTTTTCCCTCTAAATTCAACATAGGGGGCACATCGGCCAACACATCTTAGTACTATCCACATCCCCAATGGGACCAATCACTTTAATAAACACATGTTAAATCCTCTACACAATCCTTAGTATCCTTCAACAGATCAAAACTCACCACATCACCATCAAATTTTAAAGACGAAGTCCTCTTACCTAGATCTACCTTAGTGCCCGCAGTCCTTATAAACGGTATACCTACCAGTATAGGTGAAGCTTTCCTATCATTCTCCATATCAAGCACATAAATTTTCGTAGGAAAAACTAACGTATCGACCATTACTATATGTTTGTACATGATCTATGGAGTATCAATGAACTCGCGCTTCATACATTTATGCAGGAGCACTCCATTGACGATGGTCACAACATCCCTCCTGTCCTACCGTGCCATGTTGTTGTGCACGATGATGCAGTGGACGACTTTTAGCGAATATAGTACAAGATCAACCTTCAGTTCCTTCTCATTTGCACTTGGGCCGAACATATCTCGCTTGATTTGACTAGATCCTCTAGGCCATTTTTTCTTCGTAACGAAGTTGAAGTTGTCATTTTCAGTCGTGATAGGAGCTTATTATATGGTGTTAACTATCGACTATTACCTTAGGATTAGTGGTGTTTAGGTGCTTATTGAGTGGTATTTCCGGAATCCGGTATGATGTGCACCTATGGATTTGCGGGATGCTCATAAGCGTTGATTTGTGGTTTTATTATGGAGATTCCGTTTGTACTCACCTCTAGTGCATTTGGGACGGAGCTAGAGAGAAGACTAACACACCTACACCCATGGAGAAGCTGAGAGGAGAAGCCGAGCTGCCTCGGTAGCTTATAGAAGACCGAAGACCAGTGCGAGAGGAGGTGTCACAACGAGAAAGATCTACGAAGGAAATGTCTCGACCGAGACCCAAATGTCTCGATCGAGATTTACCCTCGACATAAATGTCTCGACCGAGACCCAAATGTCTCGATCGAGGTTTGGCTTCGACATTAAAGTCTCGACCGAGACTCACATGTCTCGGTCGAGATCACGGAGACGGACCCGACCCAATTGCAGATCCAAGTCCGATATTCTATCAGTTTTCCCTATTTTATCTTTTATTTTCAGTTAATTTATCTCTTTTATGTTAGATACTATATAAACCTTAGAAATTAGGTTAAGGGGATCTTTTCCCATTTTCACAAATTAGTTCTTAGAAATTCAGCAGCCAAGAAGAAAGCTCCCACCTTTGTGCCATCTTCTACCTTCATCCTTGGTTAGTTCATCCATTATTATGTATTGCTTTCTCTTGGCCATGTCTGGCTAAGTTCCTATTAGTTCACTCTTAGGTTGAAGCCATTATTCTAGGAATTGTTTGTGACAATTCTATTGGTTATGTTCTAATAATAATTTCAGCATTGTTTTATGATATCTTGTGTTTATTGTCATTGCTTGATCTTGATTTTATCTTGGTTCGAAACTAGGTTGATTATTATTCATTCATATCTCTAGGCTTGATAATTCGATTTGAAAAGTCTTGTCTTTTAGGTAGCAATCAGAATTAGCATATACTATTTGCGAGTGCTTATTTTGTAGAGATTATAAACCTGTGTCGAGTATCGGCGATTTGCCAATGGTATTGCATAGGCCTACTTATCTTTGATCTTTATGTTGTTGTGCTTTTGAACCTTAGGGTTTCTAGGACTATTTGGACTAGTTGCTATTTACGAACAAAGAGTAGGACAACTAGATTATTTATTTAAAGAATATAACTTTTATAGAATTCGATAATCAACTTTCCATAAGAATAATGCGTTGATGCTAAAAGAGTGAGCTTTCCATCGTTATAAGTTTACAAAATCCAACATTTACGTTTTTATATTGCAAGATTAGTTTTACAATCACAAACCCCCTAGTTACTACTAGGTAACACAATTGAAATAAGCTATCGTTCTGGCTCCCCTGGGATTCGACTCCGACTTACCACTTCACCAGTGGATTATTTAGTTGGATTATCTTTGATAGGGCCAACGACCGTTTAACGCCTGTCAAGTCGTCATGCTAATTTGTTGAGCAAACTGTGTCACTGAAATAAAACTAGGCTTCTTGTTCCAAGTCAGCACAACAATCTTGATTGGGGCGGTACTGGTCAACTAGATCATACGGCTTAATATTCGAGTAGAACGCGTTGATCATCTCTGGATTAGCCTATGTAGGAGCTACCTCCAAGTTTCTGGAGCAGTAATCACGTGCGATAGCATCTCTCGCTTGGCAATTCTAGAAGAAATGGTTGGAGCTTATATGAGATGGAGACAGAGGTAGTGTTCATTACCCGTTTAGATTGCTTTGCAACGGTCTTTTTCAATGGTGTTGTCGACTTCTTCTTGGGAGGCTCAACTTCCTCTTCCTCATCTTCAACCTTATCGTCATTATCTTCTTCTACCTCTTCTTCTACTAGCGAAACTTCAATCATATGATAAGGTCGCTTCTTCTTGGAAGCACTATGTCACTCGCATGGTTGCAGAATTGGAAGAATCTTAAGCTTTTAAGACAACTCAGGCGCGAGTGGTTCGAACTCTATAGCTGAGATTGGCTGGTGAACAACAATCACTTTGCCCTTTTTAATGGGGCTTGACTCACCGGAACAGGAAACAACAAACTTACTCTTTACCTTTTTTGGTGAATCTTGAATGATCACGTGCACCGGAGATGGTATCGCTGAAGAAGGAGGTGCAAGAGTCTTTTCTGGTGATGCTTGCTTCTCCATCTTTTCAGCATCCTTCTCAACTGATTGCGCTTGAGAGAGCTGTCTTGGACGAACTGAGGTTGAGCATCAGTGGTTAAGGGTTGTTTTTGGGGTGAGGGTGTGTGTTTGGGATGAGTATGGGATGAGTTAGATTGATCTTGAAAACCCTGGAATTTATTGTATTCCTCACCCTCAGCTAGAGTAAGCTTGCTCAATAGGGAATCAAAGTTAAGATCAGAGGAAGACATAAATGTGGGGTGGTAGAAAGAGTAAGCGTCAGAAGTAGGAAAATGAGTAGTGAGTGGGGGAGTGGAATTTTAGACAGAAGAGAGATATGAAAATAGGTAAGGTAAAATGTGAGTTGTAAATTTACCAATTTATAGGGTCGCTCAACCTCAGAACTCTCATATGTCTATATTTGCAACGGTCGGAATTAAAACGGCTACTTGTTTGCACTCCAACGGCTAATTCTGGGCACAACCGCGCTAGGTGTAGTGTACTCTTACACGCGGTAACGGCTATATCAACGGTCGCTAAAAACTGATGCGTAACCCAATAACTCTGACGGTTAAGCGCTACATACTTTACGCGCCCCTCGGAGAGTGACACATTAAGCATAACTCATCAACAGCCCAGTCTTACCCATGAAGTAAAGAATAGAGTGACTTATGAATGGAGAAAGGTAATATGGTGTATATGGGCAATTATACAATGGAGCATAAAATTGTGACTAACGTAGACAAAAAATTATAACATAAAATATGACATAAAATATACTTATAGTGTAGCATAATTTTCACGCAAAGGACAAAGTAGTAGAGAAAGGCTCGAATTAACCCTTAAATGTTTTCGTGTAGCATAATGTGTAGCATAAAATGTAGCGAAGTATCTTATGGAACTATGTGTTTAATTTCCCTCCGGTCTTTGCACGTCGTATTTAGTGTATTTTTTGGACATTTTATGGTATTTTTTTCTTTGAATTTGTTGGAATTGTGAATTCCACCTTGGATTTGTTGTGGTTTGGCCTCTTTTTAACGTTTGGACGTTGTTTTGACTATTATAGATTTTGTTGTTTCTGTATGTGCTTGATTATTGTTAATTGTGGTGTAAATCTCAACCATGTGTATTACGATTTGCAAATGTTGTATATATATGTCTAAGAGAGAATTTCTTCACAAATATATGATATATAAAATATCCTAACAACTTGCTATAATATCTAACAAGAGGATAAACTCTAATACTTCCCCTTAAGTTGGACATGTAAGTTTCGAATGCCCAACTTGCACGTTAAGTACTTGAATTGTTGCTTGCCAAGTACTTTAGTAAAGATATCTCCCGGTTGATCAGTTGTGGAGATATGTGACATGGTAATGATTTGGAGGTGATCATATCTCGAACAAAGTGGCAATAAATCTCTATATGCTTCGTTCGTTTGTGAAAAACCGATTTGTCGCGATGTGAGGAGCGGACTTGCTATCATTGTATAGAATCATAGGGATGGACTGCGACACACCGAGAGAGGTCAAAAGAGAACGTAGCCATTGAAGCTCGGAACAAGTGACGGCCATGGCACGGTATTCGGCATCCGCATAGGAGCGTGAAACAGTAGCTTTCTTCTTTGTTTTCCACGCAACTGATCAATCCCCGAGCATAATGAAGAAACTAAGATAGAACGCCTTGTCTTTGGACAAGAAGCCCAATCCGAGTCGCAAAAGGCTCCGACAGATAGAGAGCTAGTAAAGGACAAAAACAAACCGGCACCGGGTGAGTCCTTGAGATAGTGAAGAACTCGTAATGCAGCCTGCTAGTGAGCCTCGAGCCTACATGAATTGAGAAAGAACGTGGACGGAAAAGCATAATTCAGGCCGTGTTATAGTGAGATATATTCAAGAGGCCAATAAGTTGACGGTAGAGGTCTGGTTCTGCACAAGGCGGGCCGTCATCAGTAGCAACCTTGTGATGTTGCTCCATAGGAAAAGGTGCTGGCTTGATCCGAGAATGCCCGAATCAGAGAGAATATCGAGTGTGTACTTTCTTTGAGTAAGGAACAGACCAGTCCGTGTACGAGATATCTCAATGCCAAGGAAGTACTTGAGAACACCCAAGTCCTTCATATGAAAGCATGTGCTCAGATAACGTTTGAATGAGGCAATATCGTCCGAGTGATTCTCGGATATAATAAGATCGTCCACATATACGAGGACATGGAGCGTGCTGGTACCTTGAACACGTGTAAAGAGGGAATAGTCGGCCCTACACTGAATGAAGCCATACTGATTTAATTCATAGGCAAACTTGGCAAACCAATTCAGAGGCGCCTGTTGAAGACCGTATAAAGACGTACGCAACCGACACACTTGAGAAGAATCTGCACCGGTAAGACCTGGAGGGAGTTTCATAAAAACTTCTTTGGTTAAGCCCCCATGAAGAAAAGCGTTGTGAACATCCATTGGATGGAATTGGTAACCTAAAGTAGCTGCAACAGAACAAAAAAACACAATCACTTGTCAGTTTAGCAACCGGAGCAAATGTTTCGGTGTAGTCAATACCCTCACTTGTCAATTAACAAGAGCTAAGAGACGAGCCTTGTAACGCTCAATAGTACCATCGGACTTATATTTGATCCGATAAACCCATTTGCAACCAATGGGCGTCTTTTCGGATGGTAGAGATGTTATCTCCCACGTGTTATTTTGAGTGAGAGCATCCAACTCGGACTGCATAGCAGTCTGTCATTCCGGTGATATACTTGCAACCTAATAAGAAGTAGGATCCGAGTGTGAATCTATAGCTGCATGAAAAGTCACATGCCTATCCAAAAAAGAGTCACAAGATATGTTAGCTAAAGTATAAGGCATACCCGAGGAGATGTGTAGAGGCAGGGTGGGCAAAGGGGCAATGATGTGGTTTGATGTGGAGCACACGGTATTGCAGTAATAATCACAAAGTCGTACATTGGGCTGTCCAAACAGTTTTACTGGAAGAGCCGAATCCGAGTTTTCGAAGGAAAAATCTGCATTAGGAAGTGTAGGTGTTACCGGAGCATCATTACTAACTGGTGGAGTATTGTCCTTGTGCAACAAAGGAGTAGATCCAGGTTGTGCGGTATCATAAGAAGAGGGATGTAACTCTGAGGGAGGAGTGGTAGGTTCAGAGAGCCCGTGTTCCGGAGGTACTGCATAAGGGAAAATCCCTTCATGAAAAACTACATCCATGGCTACGAGGAATTGAGATGCCACCCTCTCTGATGTTACGGATAACCAAGGAACACAAAACGATGTCCTCATTGACTAAACATATTGCTTGACCATGGAAAAATCGAGGCATAACATAAGCAACCAAATACTTGTAAGTTTGTGTAGTACACGGGGCGCCCATAAAGCATATCATAAGGCGTCAAGTGACTGAGAACGGGGTAGGTGTGCGGTTGATCAAGAATGCTGGAGTTTGCACACATTCACACCAAAACCGAGTCGGTAGATGAGCATGAAAACGAAGTGGACAAGCAATGTTTAATAAGTGGCGGTTCTTACGCTCAACACGACCATTTTGTTGAAGAGTATATGTGCAAGATTTATGAAACTGAATACCACTAGTAGCAAAGTATGTTCGTAACGGCAAGAATTATGTCCCGTTATCGGAAAGAACCCTACATACTGTTGTTTTAACTAATTCCGAGCAAGGGCACAAAATTGCTCAACAAGACCACAAACCTCCGACTTTGCACAAAAAAGATACACCCAAACAACTCTTGAATGATCATCAACGATAGTAAAAAAATACGAAGCACCAGTAGTTGACAGAGTATGATACGAACTCCAAACATCAAGATTGAATAGCTCAAAAATCTTAGAAGCTTTATTGGGACTAGAATAAAAAGTACACCGGACTTGTTTTTCTTTAGAACGAGCATAACAAGGAAACTAAGAATCAAACGAACACAACTTCAAATTCAAACTAGAAATAGAAGATAACACTGCATGTGAAGGGTGACCGAGACGTTGATGCTAAAGATCAGCCGAACCGGAGGTAAAACATGACAGCAACAGCAGCACGAACGATGGACCCTAGCTATCGCAACCAATAAACACCGTCACATGCCACACCCATGCCAGTCACATTCATCGTTTTGGTATCCTGTATAACACAAAAGCGGCTTGTTAATAAGACCAACGATTTAAGATGATCCGTCAGACAAGAGAACGACAGCATATTGCAAGTGAATGTTGGAACATATAGAACATTATCAATTGTGTAATTTGCAAAGGAAAGAGATCCAGCCACATCTGTAGTAACCATGGCATTGTTTTTCAATAAAACAGTAACTGGCAGGACAGACCGAAGGTCTGTTATTAAAGAACTATCTCGGATCATTTGAAAGAGGCTCCAGTGTCGAGTATCCAAGGGAGAAAGATAGTACCAGTGTTGGTGTCCGGCGGTGTAGACGAAGGTGCAATAGATCATAGTAAATTAAGAACGGTGCTCCACATATCATTGGAGAGAGCAGAGCCAAAGGCCTTCTTGTCAGCAATAGTGGGAGGATTTGATGCAGTAGCCGGTGGTGGTTAATGAACAACATTCACGTGAGGCATAGCATTACCACGGCTAGAACCAGAAGTGGTTGTAGACGACACCCCAGCTTTTACGCGTTTCTCCTTGGCCTAGTCCGGGATACCGTGATGTTTGAAACAAGTAGCAGCATCATGGCATGTGTTGTTATAGTTAGTACAAGTTAGTTTCTTTCGTCAATAGAGATGGAACCGCAGACTTCCATAGCAACGGATTCAGGAGCCGAGTCACGAGAAATTACCAAAGAACGATGACTCTCCTCTTGAAGAACAAGAGCGTAAACCTGATTGAGATCAGGAATGGGATTTTGCACCATGATGGATGACCATAATGTGCCATACATCTCAACGAGATGGATCAAAAAATGATAGACATGCTCCTCATCACGATAGGCTTTGACGAGTTTGGACAGGTCACACTCGCACTTAGAACAAGTGCACATACGAGGAGGATGAAATGTTGATATATCGTCCCATAATTTCTTGAACGCTATGAAGTACGTATTAACAGACTTACCAGATTGAGAACATAGGATGAGGTTTGATAACAGATTTAACTTACGAGGGCCATTACTTGCTGAAAAACGATTGCGTAGTTGATCCCACAACTCTCGAGCAGTATCAAAGTAATTGATGGACTTATGAATCCATCAGACGAGCATGCTATTCACCATGGTCCAGTTGTCATGTTCGGTGTTCCAACGGTCGGCGGAAGGATAATGCCGTCAATAAAGCCGAGTTAACGACGTGCCTTAAGGGTGTTCCTCCTGGCATTGGACCATTCCGGGTAGTTCGCACTTGTCATGGTGACGGAACAAATTCTATGTCTGGGGTGATCAAAAGGGTGGAGATAGTAGGGCGATCCGACATCGGACAAGGGCCTTTTAGGCGGTGCTACAGGGTCTTGCATGGATGTATGATGGTGCGGAAAAACAGGGGAAACAGAGTGCATTATGCAGTGGGGAAATTTATGTATGGGAGATGGGAATGTTCAAATGGAGACGGAAAAATAAGACTTGCGTAGAAATGCAGTAAAGGATGAGTATGTATTAGGGTAGATATGGCGTCGAAGGTTGTAGGTGGAAGATGATGTAGGGTAGATGAAAGGATCGTTTAATTTGGCTGATACCATGTCAATTATGGGGTAAATCTCAATCATGTGTATTACAATTTGCAAATGATGTACATATAGGCCTAAGAGAGAATCTCCATACAAAGATATGATATACAAAATATTCTAACAACTTGCTATAATATCTAACAAGAGGATATGTTAACTATGGTGTAAATCTCAATTATGTGTATTACAATTTACAAATGTTGTACATATAGACCTAAGAGAGAATCTATATACAAAGATATGATATATAAAATATCCTAACAACTTGCTATAATATCTAACAAGAGGATAAGTTCTAATAATTATCCCATGTTTTGCTATGTTGATTGTGATGAGCACAATTAGTTGCTCATCTGCTGCTTATCTAGTGTTTATGTGTTGATAAAGCCCTATTATGGAGATGTGACATTGATGAGCTCGATATCTTTCTCTTGATCTTAACTATGTGGGCCATGTGTATCCTTTGTTAATGAATTTCCTCATTGAATTAATCATGTCCTTTATTTTCATGTTGTTGGTGTTTTTTGATGTGAATGTGGAGGTTATATGTTGAAAAGATAATTTTGTTAGCTCATTGGCTCTGTTACGAGTGTCCTCAATGAAGCATGTTCACTGTTCTAATCTTTGACCAAATTTGTCCCTAATTTATGCAAAATTTCCTCTCATTATATCTGATAATATGCATTGTCTAATTTTTGTGATTATGTATGTACAATGAGATATTATTCACACTATGCAATACCCTTACTTTCCTTAAGGAACCAATCACGTTGTGACTTAAGATGACGTTTGTGTATGTTTTTGGTTATGTCTGAATTTGCTTTTGTGATGTTATTTTGACTTTGGAGATTTTTTTGTTCAATGATGAGTCAACTTTTCCACAGACGTAGCTTTGTGAACATGTTCACTTACTAATTTTCCTTAAATATCCAGTCACATGTGGCTTATGATGACTTTTGGAGGAAATTAGGCAGTGAATGGAGTTGCTTCAGCGGTGAATTTATGGACATTTGGTAACTCTTTTGTTTCTTTTCAATGATGAAGTCTATTTTTCCTAAGATATATCTGTTTGAGCATGTTGACTGCCTAATTTGCAATAACCAACCACTGACATGTGTCTTACGATGTTTTTTGGGAAAGATTAGACAAAGAATGAAACTATATCAGTGCTGGATTGGGGATAAATGACCATTCACTTGTAGATTCTTACTTAATTGCATGATGTAAATAATGCTGAAGTGACTAGACTTTTAGTTTGGATATCTACAAAATCATTATGCACAGTGTTCCAAAAATCCTGCCTAGATAGCACGTAGGCCCCGCCTAGGGGCTAGGCGACACCCTAACATTGCGACTAGTTGCTAGGCACTTTCAGCTAGGCGGTGAGAAAAATCGTCCACCTAGGCCCCGCCTAGGTGCGTTTTTTAGAACACTGGACGAAACAGATAATGTAGATAAAGATAGTAATGAGTTTGAGCTTGATGAGTGAGACATGGAGCAAGAAGTTAATTTTCATATTGAGGAGGACAATGAGAATGAATAATTTGAGGATTAGATTATATTTTTATTTGATTAAGTTGAAATCTGCGTTGAAAACTGTAGGATTTTTTCTTGTTGTGGTCTTGTAGATCTTCTTTATAAAAAATGCTATAAAGTCTATGAATTTTAGATGATTAATTAGCAAATTTTATGGTTATATTAAAAATAAATAGTTAAACTATGAATTACTATGAAAACTATAATTTTATATATTTCTATTTAACTTTTCATATAATGAAACTGTACTAAAATATAAAAATAAGTGTTGTAATATTGAACTGCCTAGGCTCCCGCCTAGACGCTAGTCCCCCCTCACCGCCTAGCGTTTTTTAGAACACTGATTATGCATGCTTAAATAAATAGAGAAAACAATCAGTCTATATTATAGATTGCATAGAATGCAATCAATACTATAGTTTTTAAAATGATATGAACATATATTAATATTTCATGTTATAATTTAGTCTATACCGATTGCTTACTTAATATAATCTGGAAAGATAATTAATATACATTTTCATGTTTAAATATACCTGAAAAGACAATTAGTCTTTATCCTCTTATAGACTATGTAAACTGATATGAACATACAGTAATACATCATGTCCTAATTTGTCTGAATTGATTGCACAACTAATATAAATTGAAAATTCCATACATTAATATTGCATGATTGAGTCTAGTTGATATAAAATGTGTATGATGTAATATACAATTGAAATTGATATAAAATAACATTTAATTCTACATGCTTTTTAATATAGTTTAGTTGCATCTAAACTAGGGCTGCACAACTAGACCGATGGACCGCAAAACCGGACCGGACCGGACCGAAATGACCGGACCGGACCGGACCGAAGGAATTTCGGTCCGGTCCCCGGTCCTAATAATTCTGAAATTCCGGTTCCCGGTCCGGTCCGGTCCAAACCCGGATAGACCGAATGGACCGAAATAGTTTAAAATAAAACTTGTCTCTAGAATTTTAAAGCATTACAAGCCAATAGTCTTTGCCAAATCAAATGTCAGGCTACACATAAAAGGTAAAAAAAGGAAGAAGTAAAAACATTAATTTCTAAGAAGTAAAAAACATTAATTAAAAAGTTGTTCTACACTTCTACAGTCACTTAGCCTGTTTTTATGGAAATATAGTTAATTAAGTTCTATAATTCAACACCACTAAGCACACTGACATATACATAAAACATCAAAATTTGTTGTACAATAGTATGGAAGTTATTTACAAGCAACAAAAGGAAGTGAGTTAATATTTTTAGAAATTTCCGGTCCAACCGGTCTTTGGACCGGACCGGACCGAGACCGGACCGGACCGATTCATTCCGGTCCGGTCCGGTCCGGTCTATTTGTGCAGCCTAAACAACACAAATTTTGCCTTCAAAATAGTGTTACATAGACTTATATGAGATAAATATCATAAATTATGCAAACATAGTTATGATGAGTCATCTCATTCTAGTATGACTAGCTTCTTATTATGCAGTCGTACTCTACATAGTCTATATTTCTTCTACAACTTCATCAATTTCTTCATTTTTTTGAGTTGTTGTGTTAAATTTTGTCGGTTGAGGTGAATTTGATGTCCCTATTATCCTTCTCGTTTTGTATTTTGATTTACAATTTCATGAATAATGTTCAGTGTATAATCACAATTTGATGCTTTGACTTATTGGTTGATTTCCCTTTAGTCTTTATTTTTTCTGTTTACATGATGCAAATCCTTTATATTTTAATATTTCATTCATAACATACTGAAGTGACATTCATATATTGTCTAGAGTTATAGGGTCTAACTCATAAAAATCTTAATGAACTGGTTATAGCATTTAATAAACATCTATAAACATTTTTTACGCATGAGGGATTGAATACTTATAAAAAAAATTCTAAATCCAATATGTTTATGTCTGGGCTATTAGTTGGCCGCCGTAATAAAATAAATGTGAATCCTTCTTGAAAATACTTGTTGCCAATAAAGATCATATTGTGTTGTTAACCTACGCATTGTCTTGTTGGATGAATATTTCCCTATGAACCCTATCTATTGGCCATTTTGTCTTCATTGCTGGAAGAATTTTCTCAATCAACTTCTTTTTCTGGTCACTTTATTGTTCACTGACTCAATCAATTTTCCGACAATTGTCCCCTTCTCTATGTTTTTTTAGTTCCATTTCGCTGGTTGTTGATATGTTAATGGAAAGATTGGTGTCTTTCCATCAAGTACACATTGTCTCTCTATGTTGAACCTAGACCTAGCAACCACTTGAGTAAACATGAATTTGGAAATAAACTTACTTGAACTTGCATCTCTATACTTGCCTCTCTCAGTTTTGTGCTAGATAGACTCTTATTGTCTTCTTTGTTAGAAAGAACCACTTCTCATATATATGAACAAAGTCATACATGGGAAAATATTGGCTCTTTGTTTGGAAATTGTCCTCTTGTAATAAATCTAGTATACGTTTCAACCTTGCATGTTTCTGATGCTCCCTTAGTCCTAAATGTAATGCATTTGTATTTGGTCTCATGATTCTCTACTTCACTAGTCTATGACATGTGCTATTTGAATTTAAATCTTGCTAGAAAGATCTAAAAAACAAGATCTGTCTCCCATGTTTATTGTCGATATTGCTTCTTGGTCTACTTGAATCCTTTTTATTCCACAATTGTTGTAATGGTTACTTACATTGTACTCTTATACAACATCTTGGTGTTGCTTTTTTGTTGCCCATATTCTGCCAAAGATCCTGGTTGACATGTTGAATTCTTGTGCAATTGCCTTGAACACACCATGTGGTAATGCCCTGTCCAGTGTTTATATTATAAGTGCATTAAGTATTTATAACATTTGCCAATTGTTGAGCCGGGAGTTTATTAGTTGATGATGTGTTGTTGCTTGCTCATTTTCTCTGTTTGTGAAAGATGACGAGTTTCTGTTTCTGGTTGTTGGTTTCCTTTATTTGATGATTGTTGGTTAGGATCAAATGAATAACTTTACGTGCTGCCACTTTGTTGGGAATTCACAATTTCAAGAACCATCATCTTCAAAAATAAAAAAGATGGAAAACTACCCGTTATTTATCAAAATTTACAGAAAACTAACTGTTATCGAACTATTTGTAATTAACCATTCAAACTGATTATGCCGTTATAAAGTCACCACCTTTTTTGATTTCCCGTTCCATTTTTCGTTAATATGGTAAAATGTCCATTTTATCCTTCAAAAGGTAAACAAATTGTAAAGAATATCCTAATAGACCCTTTTTGATTATCTTCTTCCAAAGTAGACTCTTGATTTATCTTTCATTTTTATTTATTTATTATTTGCTTAATTCCTAAACCTTCTGTTACGAAATCGACTCGGGTCGACTCGCCTCGTGCACGGATCTAGATCGAGCACGTTCACCTACTCGTCGTTTGATTGCGTTTAGTTGGATGCATGAGGAAAATAGATAAATCACTTGTGGAGGTGCGAGCCCGAATCGGGTTTGATGCCGAAGCTAAGGGTGTTTAAACACAAGCTTAGCTCTCAAATTCAACGTGATTGCAAAAGCAATAAAAGAAGGCTATATATAGCCAAATAACTCTCCAAAACCCTAATGGGCTTGGGTATATCTAACTAATGGACCGGTCCTCTTAAGCATAAGAGAAACACACGCCCAAAATACAAAATGCATAAAAATGAGAATGATAATAATATAATATGTAATAACTATATACTAAGCATCCGTTCAAGGAGGACGCCATGGTCGGGGTCGTCTCACGTTTGCCTCGAATTGTCTGATTTCAAGCAAGGATTGCATGATTCTCCCTCCCTTAGAATCGAAACGTCCCCGCTTCGAACTGGTAGGAGCAAGGGGGATCACGCGTGCAGATATCAAGGAGAGTAAGAACTTTATATAGGGCACAAGACCAACTCTAGGCACCACAAAGTGTAATATGAAAGGCTCTGGTGCTAGAGTGATCTTCTCTTCTAGCTTGGACATTCTTATGGCAATGACTATCCCCTCATATGGATAAATCGGTGACCCCTCGGGTTCAGGTAAAGTTGTAGACACTAGTACTGGAACGTCTATCCTTTCGAACACGTCGGATGAGTCACTCTCCATCATCATGGGAACATCTAGTAACTCATCCTCGAGATACATATTAAATATGAGAGGCAATTTAAGAGCTGACCGTGTCGGTGTGCTAGGATTCGCCGCTGCATCTTCCTCAAGGGAATCATAAAAAATGGTCGGAGAATCAAACCTGGGCAGCGTCGGAGGGATAGAACTCTTGGTCACATAATAAATCGGTTCCGTCGCTGTCATGGGTATGACCGACGGAACAGGGTCGAGTATCACATGTGAGACTGGGACGAAAGGGGGAAATCCAGTGGCTCGAACCGTGGCACACTTAGAACGATGCTCAAGTGGGTGTGTAGATTGCATGGTAGAGGACTCAGTGGAAATCAATTGTTGTGGTCCTAGTCGATGGTGGATACATTCTCGGTGTGTCCTGGTTCGTCGTTTACAACTGGTAGCATAGCCTATAGGTTCAACATCCGAAACAAAATGTTTCGTCATAACTTAAACAAGTTGTTCCCAAGTGATGACGGGTTGCCAACGACGGTAATGGCGGTACTCCTCTTCACGATTCCACCAAGTAAGGACATATTTGGTGAAGCAGCTGATTGCGACATCGCATTGCTCGACTTCATCGTAGTCTTTGTGGCTAAAGTAATCATCCATGTGCCAGGACCAATCTTAGAACTCATCTTCATAACCTTCAAAACGCTAACGATCTACGGGCAGACGCCACTCTGAAACTTTATGCGCCATATCACATCTATACTAAGGTCAAGGATGGTCAGCGACACATCCTTTCCCTTAGCTCACGTTTTCTTTCTTTCAAAAAAAATTAATCTCTCCTTTTTAACCAATAAAAACCCACTCTTACAATCAAATACTAATCTATTTTCAGCGTAAGATTGCAAATTTAAATGGATATAAACAATGAAATATGAACCAAATGATATTGCAACAGTACCGACTTATGTTCGGCCGTTTGCTTTTTTTTTTTTTTTTTGGTATTGGGCCTGATGTTGGGCTTCGTAAATGGACTTCTTTTAGCAGGAGTGACACAAAAGGCAAGGATGGTCAGCGACACGAATCGCAATTCTTCTTTCGCATAAAACAGCGCCGTTTTATGGCAGTAGGGTTTGGCGAACGGTGGCTGTGAGGATGTGACGAAGGTGAACACGGATAGTAGTGGTTGAAATGGGCTACGGGTCGGGGCTATCGGTGGTGATAAAGAGCGGCTGGTTTGGCGGGATAGATGGGCTGCAGAACTAAGGATGCGAAGCCGTTGAACGCCGGTGAAGAACACGGTCAGATGTAGGGCTGGCAGTGACGATGGGTATGTTGCAACTATGATGATGATGGACGAAGGATGGGTCGATGGCGGTGCGGTTCTGCAAGGATGGGCTGCGGTGTGAAACCGGTGGCGAGAATGTCCGACTGGGGTTGTGCGTGAAGTGTGGTTGACTTGAGGACGATGAACTTCGGAGACGGAGGCGGTGATGAGCAGCAGCCTAGGAGACAATGACGATGGTGTGAATCTGGTTCAAGGGGGAGGGACTCCGTTTGATGGTGATGATGGACTACGAAGAACGTTGATGAATGGTGATGAAGAATTATGATGAAGATGCTAAAATGCAGCAACAGTTTTTTTGTTTTTGTTTTGTATTGGAGTATAGATTTGGTGATATAAGAAGGCGTATTGGGGTGGTAAGGGTGGTGGAAGGTGGTGGTTCAGGTTGGAGCGGGAGGCAAGCCCTGTTTGTGCGGCCTGATGGAGAGGATGGTGGTGACTATTTTAGTGGCGTGGTTTCTGAGAAATCGATTTGGATGTGATTTTTTATGGATCTAGATCAAACACGTTCGTCACGTTTAAAGGATCGTCGTTTGTGGAATGTCAATTCCTAAACCATCCTTACTCTCTTAATTAACCCTAATCTCTCCCTTAAACTATTTGGTCTCTTCTTCTGACGTAGCAGCCTCCACTGCTCTTAGGCTTTCGGCACAACGTCTCCTGGTCACCCTTCTCCTTCGTTTCCACTGGCACCACCACAAAAACAGTGAAGATCGGGTGAAGCAAAGTTCTCCAGTTGTTGGGACTCGGCTTGGATGGCGCAACGTACCAGTGGAAGAGTCCTAAAATGAACTTAACAGGGCGGTTATGGCGATGATGTTGGAGACCATCGATGATATGAACCTCACCAGCACCAGGCTGGACTTGGATTCAAAACCAACGCAAGGGTCTATTTTCACTTATGTGTTTTAGTGTGTATTAGAGTTCGTTTTTAGAGAGAACGAGAGTGTACCGCTGTTGCAGTAGGAGAATGGAATTGAAACCTAGTAGTGTTGGTGGTGGCGGACAGAAGGGGCAAGCGACAGTTTCCTTGGGGGAGGAGGTGGTGGTGGTGTAGCATTATGACTTAGTTAGTTTAATTTTTGTGTAACAATTACAGTTAACTAATTTGTGATGTTGCGTAGACAAATATGTTTTTATGTATGTAAAAAATATGAATTTGTGTAAGTAATATCACGTTGGTTTGAGCTAGTGCTGGAATGACTAGTTAAACTATTCCACTTCTTTTGATAACAAAAAAACTTGAGTATTTGATGTCTTTATCTGGTCTATGTTTTCCAGGTAAAGCTCGTGAAATTATAAGTGTAGCTTTGACAAAGCGGACAAGGTGAGTCTATGATGGACTAGTTTAAGGTCTACCGAAGAAAGCTTTATTTCACCAAGAAAGAATAAGAGTTTATTTCACCAAGAAAGAATAAGAGTTGCAGAGAAGAAATAAGGAGACGGAAGGACTAGCTTTAAGCGAGCGAGAGTCGCTGTAAAGCTAGTGGATCATGCTTCAGAGAAATGAGAGAAGATACAAGAAATAGAGCAAACAACGAGAATCTACGGGTGGAATCTTGAACAAACACATAGAAGATTTGGTCAAGTGAAGGGACGGCCGTTGAATCTACAACTTAAGGGAAATGGAAACAACAAGGAGTTTGTGAGGATTTTTACTTTTGGATAGTGGATTGACTATCTTCGTTTAGCCGTGTCAAAATAATAATTACCTAAGTAGCTCCTCTACAAGTGGAGTGGCAAGAAAGGGTCGATCCCACAGGAAATCAGGTGTTCAATTCTTGTGTAATTTATTAATCAACTTTAAAGGTAACCAAAAGGGGAAACTAATTGAACTAAACTAATGATTAATTAAAAGCAATTATGGGAAAACACCTTTCTCAACAAATATCCACCTAACAGAATGAATGATTGATCATTGACTTCCTAATTATACTCGGATTCATCCTAATATTTATATCCTCTAGTTATCCTAATCCTTGTTCTTATATATCTAATAGTCCAACTAGTCATAATAGCCCTTACTTAAATACAACCCCTGAAACTATCAAGAGTAAATACCTAAGCAGCAATGCATTCAGGAATAAATAGGAACATGCAGTACCATTACTTCAAGACCGATATTTAACACATCAACACCTCTCCCTACAATGACAATCCCAACTAGGTCATGTATTGATTTGCTACCTAATGATAAGACTCTCCATCTCGGACAACTCAGAACTAGCAGTTTGAAATAGACTTATTCTACCTAGTTGATTATGCTAGACAAGTAAATCAATTCAATAATCAATTAAAGGGCAAGAGAGATGCAATAACTAGGATATAATTAAGAATCAATGATAAAAGTCTTACAATCAATTCATCTGTTGACTTCCACATGCTGAACAAAGTAATGGAACTACTCTTGCCTCATTGTAAAAACTACGTGATACTCAAATTAGCAAAAAATGCAAGACAGGGTAGAGGTACAACTCAAACACTATATTTATTTACCAAACACTAGAAAACTAATCTGAGAAGGCCTAGTCCGAGCTCCATCAGAAGGTATGTGCAAGGCCAAAAGTGTCTCTCGGTGAGGAAGGGGTCCGCACGTTTATCGGCCCAACAAGGCGTGGTCACGGATGTGTCGGCGCGGTTGCAACTGGGCCGATCTTGACAATTTCTTCCGCGAACAGTGGCGCGGTCATGCCTGGCACTCTGTGGTCCTGCGTGGCTGCGTCCGTGTGTGCGCGATCGTCCTTCTTCCCTTTGGCAATTTTCTCTTCCAATGTCTGTCAATCTTTATATATAACACCTTTCCTCTGCGATATCCGGATCACAGTAATATGCTCAATAAACATGCCAACTCACCCATAAATGATGCTAACGATCACTTGTTGCGCCATACTAGATGTCACCTATCAAACACCCCCACACTTAGACCTTGCTCGTCCTCGAGTAAGTTGCAACTAACTACTTGGTGATCTCAGCGAGTATGAAAGACTTGATAGCAGTGGTCCTTTGATCAACACTTTAGCTCCTAAGTACCTACAATCATCAAAGCACTGGCGTAGATTCTGACTCTACTAGTTTTTCAAGCAACACCACATATAACATCCATTGCTCTTTTCATTCTATTCATGTATCTTTCACTAATTTTTTTAAGATCATTATTTAGGTATGGGGCCCGTCCGTCTTACAGTCTGGGCCAAATAATGAGACTCTTTGTTTGTTTAGCCATGGAGGATGGAACCCGACGTGATCTTTTACACCACGGAGATCGAGTGCTCTTCCGGCTTATTTTACTAGGAGTTCACTACCAATTTATTTTCTTTTATTTAAATTGTAATGAAAAAGGACGGAAGCAAGATAATAATGACAATATGAAAAAATCAGAGATGAGATGGTGAAATTGCAATCTTAATATGGGTCCTAATGTATCCTAATCATAATCCACATGCTCAAGTTTAAGTCCTCAATTTGATCAATCATATCATCATCATACATAATTGCAATATTAACATCTAAAACATTATGAATAGATCCAAATTCCATGCACCATTATAGAAGTCCACAAACTTTCAATTAGGGAAAAAATATGAATACCGACTCTAAAAATTCAAAAATACTCAAAATTCTCAAAAACAAGGATAGTTGAGATAACTCCTTCTCCCACATTTAACCTACACAATGTCCCTATTGTGAAATAAAGACAAAGGAAAATTATCTCTTTAGACGGGTTGCCTCCCGCACAAGGCCTTTGGTTAAAGTCGTAGGCCCAACTTCTTACTCTCTATCACCTAGTATTAGGCCCTCTAAGGGCCAAATCATCCTTCCTGATGTAATATTGCTTTATTCCGTTTCTCTTTGTCATCCTCTTTTCCTACCATTCCTTATTTTCTATGTAATGCCCCGGAGGTAAAGTAGTCCCGATTCTCAATACATGTAAAATAAGAGAAGGAAGGGGAAGCTTTTTTCCCTCTAAATTCAGCATAGGGGACCCATCGGCCAAACACATCTTAGTACTATCCACATCCCCAATGGGACCAATCACTTTAATAACAAAACACACATGCTAAATCCTCTATACAGTCCTTAGTATCCTTCAACAGATGAAAACTCACCACATCACCATCAAATTCTAAAGACAAAGTCCCCCTTACCTAGATCTACCTTAGTGCTCGCAGTCCTTATAAACGGTATACCTACCAGTATAGGTGAAACTTTCCTATCATTCTCCATATCAAGCACATAAAAGTCTATAGGAAAAACTAACATATCGACCATTACTAACACATTCTATACTACCCCCCTTGGACGAACAGTGGACCCATCATCCAATTGGATTAAAATATCAGTTTCATGTAATGGTCCTAGTCCTATAGTCTTACACAGAGAATAAGGAATGACATTAATATCAGCTCCTAAGTCTAGCATAGCCTTCTCAAAGTTAGTATTACCAATACATTAGGGGATGCTAACCATACCTGGTTCGTTATACTTGGTGGGCATAAGCTTCTAAAAATGGTAGAAACTCTTTCTCCTACAACGACCTTGTTGTTCCCTTTCATCTTCTGCTTCCTCTTGACTGTGCACAACTCCTTCAAAAGCTTTGCGTACCATGGGATACTATTTATTAGCTTTAGTAGAGGAATATTTACCGCGCACATGCTGAATGTCTCAAACAACTCTTTATTGTTCTCTAGCTTCATGGTATCTATAAGTGTCTCTAGAAATGGAGTCGGGGGTTTCAGCAAGTCAAGTGGAGGGAAGTTGGGGCGCACAAAGATACTTTTTCTTAGTCTGAAATCACCTCGATGATAATCTATCACGTCCTCTTTATCATCTGGCGTACGTTCCTCGAAGTTCAGAACTGCAGGTAGCCCGTCTTGAGCAGAAGAGGTGGTGCAGGTGCATGCTGTTGGGGTGCGATCGCTCTAGTCTACATGTACAATGGCGCAATCACGTGGATCTGGGCACGGTCGCGCTAAAGTATCTGAAAAAGACTCCGTAATCGCGCGGTTGCGAACTCCCTCAGTTGTGGTGGCACGGGCGCACGACTCTGATGCGCGGTCGCACAGGTCTGCAAGTGCTCAGGTGCGGGCGTGCGACTCCTGGCGCGGTCGCGCCTCTAACGAATTCTCAGCATTTAACTCTTCCTCTCATGTTATTCCTACCACTTCTCAATATCATTGCGCTGACATTTCAGACATTCTGATTCATTATGTTCTGGCTCGGATTCGGTCTATGAATGGTAGCGAGTTTGACTGATTCTGAACCAAAGTGGATACTGTCTACGCTAATTGTCCTATTTGCACATTCTTGATGATGTCTCTTGTGGTCTGGCCATGGGTAGTGAGGGTGGTGAGGTTCTTGGTTGTGGTGTCACCATATCCATAGTGGAGGGTTTGGAATTTTAATTCGAGTCGTGAGGCCTCCATCTTTTCTATTGTTCCGGCTGGTCTCTATATCTTTGTTGGTAGTTGTTTTGCTGCTGGTCATTCCACGGGAACGGAGGACCATATCCACCTAGAGTGTTCACCTCAGGAACTATTTTTTTCCCGCAGCTCGAGACATTCATCCGAATAGTGGGATGAGCTCGCACATACCACACAAACTCATGCTGTTTGTTGTCCTATTTTCGTGAGTAGGCTCAAGAGCATCTTCATTATTTCATATAACTCAGTTACCAAACCAGAACCTTCTATATTTGCAGCATTCACCGTTCTCTTGGTGTAGGTTCTTCCAAAACTCCAGGTACTCTCGACCATGTTTTGAAGTTTTTCCATGGCATCCTCTGGGGTCATGTTGAGAATGCTTCCTCCGCAAGCAGCGCCAACCATCCTTCTCTTAGCAGTATGAAACCCTTTGGTAAGAATAAGTACCAAATCATCCTGCTTGTAACCATGAAAACCGCAGCTAGCACACAACCATTTGAATCTCTCCAAGTAATCATAAAGATACTTTTCGTCTCGCTGCTCAACCTGTGTTATCTCTCCCTTCATCACGCTCACCTAACTATCGATGGACCTAGTAGGAAGGTGGTAGTACCAAGATCTGGCCATTTCCTTTAATATGAACCCAAACGCCCTCATCTTTATCTGCTCTTCTGACACATTTGCTGGCTTTGTAGTCATGCATATGTCATGAAATTGGTTGAGTTGCATGATTGGGTCCTCCTTAACCAGACCATGAAATGTGGGTAGCAAATTTATCACCCCGTACATAATCTCGAATGTTACTCCCGGAGCCAATAGTGGCAGGATTATCGCTTGGGGCTACTGCGTCAAATTGGGAGCAGTGCACTCCCACATCGTCTGATTACCGCCATTATTGGGTTGAGTGTATTCTTCAAAGAGATGGTCTATCTGAACTTGTTGGTTCTCTATCAACTGTTCAGGGGTCTTCTCTCTAACTTGATCACCTCCCATCATCTCGGCTTCGGTTCTCCTTCCTCTATGATTCCTATGAATGGTCCTCTCAATTTTTGGATTGAGATCAAGAAGAAAATGATTAGTAGCACGGGTGCTGACCATACACTATTCAACACCAATGTCAATTAAATCAACAACACAAGAAAATAATTTTGATTCACCGGCCACGAAACCAAATTTGACGAGCGTCATTTAGCCGCGTCAAAATAATAATTACTTAACGAGCTCCTCTACAAGTACAGTGGCAAGAAAGGGTTGATCCCGTAGGGAATCAGGTGTTCAGTTCTTGTGCAATCAATTAATCAACTTTAAAGCTAACCAAAAGGGGGAATGAATTGAACTAAACTAATGATTGATTGAAAGCAATTATGGAAAAACACCTTGCTCAAAAAGTATCCATCTAACAGAATTAATGATTGATCATTGACTTCCTAATTATACTCGGGTTCATACTAATCTTTATATCCTCTAGTTATCCTAATCCATGTTATTATATAGCTAATAGTCCAACTAGTCCTAATAGCCCTTACTTAAACTATCAAGGTTTAATACCTAGAAGCAATGCATTCAGGAATAAATAGGAACATGTAGTACCATTGGGTCAAGACTGATATTTAACACATCAACACCTCTCCCTAAAATGACAATCCCAACTAGGTCATGTACTGATTCGCTACCTAATGCTAAGACTATCCAACTCGGACAACTCAGACCTAGCAGTTTGAAATAGACTTATTCTACCTAGTTGATCAGGCCAAACAGGTAAATCAATTCAAAAATCAATTAAAGGGAAAGAGAGATGCAATATCTAGGATATAAGTAAGAACCAATGATAGAAGTCCTATATTCAATTCATCTGTTGGCTTCCACAAGATGAACAAAGTAATGGAACTACTCCTGCCTCATTGCAAAAACTACGTAAAACTCAAATTATGAAAAAATGAAAGATAGGATGGAGGCACAACTCAAACCCTATATTTTTAACCTAACACTAGATAACTAATCTCAAAAGGCCCAACTAGTGCTCTATCAGAAGGTAAGTCGAAGGCCCAAATTGCATCTTGGTGTGGATGGGATCTGCAGGTTTCTCGGCACAACGCGGTCGCTGTCGCGCATGTGTCAGCGCGGTCGCATATGGGACGATCTTTACAATTTCTTACGTAAACTGTGGCGCGGTCGTGCCACCTAGTGCGCGGTTGTGCCTGGCACTCTGTGCTCTTGCGCGGCTACTTCTGTGTGTGCGCGATCGTCCTTCTTCCCTTTGGCAATATTCTCTTAGAATTTTTGTAATTCTTTGTAGCTAACATCTTTGATCTTCGAGGTCCGAATCACAGTAATATGCTCCATAAACATGCCAATTCACCCATAAATGAAGCTAACGACAAGTTGTTGCTCCATACTAGATGTCTCCTATCATGGATGTACGAGAATTGCCAAGCTGGACAAATCAGAGATGCGCTGAAGATGAGGACTGCCAAAATGGATAAGCTGAGAAGATCAAGCAAAGAAGCACAAAGCAATGAAGACCTTTGATTCATTTCCGGAGCAGATATGATCACACAGATCGGTGAGGTGGTTGTCTTCAATACCGCGAGATATAGATTTGCTAGCTTAGGGTTTAAGTTATAATTACTATATAAGTGTGCATAAGAGTGATTTTAGGCTCATGAGATTAGAGCTTCACATGCTAGAGAGATGACAGGCGTTAAATGGTCGTTGGTCCTATCAAAGATAATCCAACTAAATAATCCACTAGTGAAGTGGTAAGTCGGAGTCGAATCCCAAGGGAGCCACAACGATAGCTTATTTCAATTGTGTTACCTAGTAGTAACTAGGGGGGTTTGTGATTGTAAACTAACTAGCAAATAATAAAACGTAGAATGTTAGATTTTGTAAACTTATAACGATGGAAAGCTCACTCTTTTAGCATCAGCGCATTATTCTTATGGAAAGTTGATCATCGAATTCTATAAAAGTTACGTTCTTTAAATAAATAATCTAGTTGTCCTATTCTTTGTTCGTAAATAGCAACTAGTCCAAATAGTCCTAGAAACCCTTGTTGTAAGCAATAACCAAAGAAATCCTAAGGTTCAAAAGCGCAACAGCATAAAGATCAAAGATATGTAGGCCTATGCAATACCATTGGCAAATCGCCGATACTCGACACAGGTTTATAATCTCTACAAAAGAAGCACTCACAAATAGTCTATGCTAATTCTGATTGCTACCTAAAAGACAAGATTTTTCAAATCGAATTATCAAGCCTAGCGATATGAATGAATAATAATCAACCTAGTTTCGAACCTAGATAAAATCAATATCAATCAATGACAATAAACACAAGAGAATATAAAACAATGCTGAAATTATAATTAGAACATAAATAATAGAATTCTCACAAACAATTCCTAGAATAATGGCCTCAACCTGAGAGTGAAGTAATGGGAACTTAGCCAGACATAGCCAAGAGAAAGCAATACATAATAATGGATGAACTAACCAAGGATGAAGGTAGAAGATGGAACAAAGGTGGGAGCTTTCTTCTTGGCTGCTGGATTTCTAAGAACTAATTTGTGAAAGTGGCAAAAGATCTCTTTTACCTAAAAACTAAAGGTTTATATAGTGACTATCCTAAAAGAAATAAAATAACTGAAAATAAAAGATAAAATAGGGAAAAATTGATAGAATATCGGACTGGATCTACAATTGGGTCGAGTCCGTCACCGTGATCTCGACCGAGACATCTGAGTCTTGGTCGAGACTTTGTCCCAGTACCTCAGAATCGGCGTGACACTCGATCGCTACCTCCAAGTCGCGGTCGAGACTTTTATGTCAAAGCCAAACCTCGATCGAGACATTTGGGTCTCGGTCGAGACTTTCATGTCGAGGCTGAATCTCGATCAAGACATTTGGGTCTCGGTCGAGACATCTTCTTCGTAGCTCTTTCTCGTCGTGACACCTCTTCTCGGACTGGTCTTCGGTCTTCTATAAGCTTCCGAGGCAGCTCGGCTTCGCCTCTCAGCTTCTCCATGGGTGTAGGTGTGGTAGTCTTCTCTCTAGCTCCGTCCCAAATGCACTAAAGGTGAGTACAAACGGGATCTCCATAATAAAACCACAAATCAACGCTTATGAGCACCCCGTAAATCCATAAGTGAACATCATACCTGATTCCGGGAATGCCACTCAATAAGCACCTAAACACCACTAATCCTAAGCTAATAGTCGCTAGTTAACACCATATAATAAGCTCCTATAAAGAGACAAAAGTGATTAAGTCTAAGAGACAGCTAGAGGGAAAGCTATATTGTGCTTAAGTCGCTATGAAGAGAGCTAGTGTCTAAGTCACTTAGGAGCTTGATAGAGAGAGATTACTTGTATGAGTTGAATGAAACTTGTATTGTGAGAGAGAGTTACTTTGAGCTACGAGTACCTTAAGTGTGTAATTTCCCATGATTAATACAATTTTAGTGCTAAGTTTTTTTTCCCGAGATTAATACAAGATTAGGGTTCTCACCTTGGAAAAATCTTTGCATGAGCCGAGCTTTTCAAAACATTTTACTAAGATTAAATTGTAACTACTCTCTACTTCCGCATTACTAGATCTTTAGCTTATATAGCTATTAGAGTTAATCTTTGAGATTAGACTAGCTTACTTGTGTTTACATTGTTTTCAACTCGTATACACTCAAGTGAACCAAGAAACTCGATCCTACAATTGGTATCACAGCTAAGGTCATTCTTACATTGAATCTTACTCTCTCTATAGTCTGAATCATGGGGAATGATAAACATGATTTTAACCTAGGATTCACTTTAGCTACGTCTCATGTCTTAGCTAAGGGTGAACTAGAATGGTGGCTAACCATTCTTGGGGACATGCGAGATTGCGCCTATCAAATTCCCCCACACATAGAACTTGCTCGTCCCCGAGTAAGAAAAAGAATGCCAACTCCTTCATTAAGCTTGAAGGTCTCAGCGAGTATGGACGAACTTGATAGCAACGGCTATCATCAACACCTCAACTCTCAGATACTTGCATTCAACAAAACAAATACTACGACCCCAAAAGACACTAACAACCAGAAAATAAACATGAACTACTCTAACCTAAATGCATGTTATCGGCATCCCCGTACTTGATCCTTATGTATCCCAAGCAAGTACGTCGCAGTGAATCTTAAGAATATGTAATATTTGTTTCAATACATGTGACATATGAATGATAAAGATGATATGTTAAACAAAAGACACCTTTCCTCCCTAGCATGATTCTTTCAATGACAAGAAAACAAATGTTCCTCAACTCTATATATCAACATGGTAAAGAGCAAGTTACTCAAATCCATAAATCACCCTTGAATGTCAATCTCCATAGGCTTGCAACCACATCTAAATCTAAACCACTAGGCATGACGCATAACCTTATCAATAGACGTACAAGAAGTATCACAATATTATTAATTCAAAAAAAAATCTTTTTTAAGGCCCGTCCATTTTTACGATCCAGGCCTACTCATTAGACCTTTTCACGCAGCCATAGAGGATTGAACCAGGGGTGATCTTTCACACTAGCATTCATGGAGTCTCCATCCAAGAGTGATCATTAAGACTACGGAGATCGCACACTCGCATGATTGTTATGGTAGAAGTATACCATTTCAGCTCTTATTTCCTATGTGATAAATTAACGCCTCATAAAAATGTCATGCAAAATAACCCTAAAAGTGGTTTCTAAAGAGATTAAAAATCAAGTTTTACAGATAACAAGCAAGGAAAAACACACATATATGAGGACTTAAGCAATTGTAGAGTATCGGTCCGAATGCAATCAAATCAAAGCCCCCATGCTCAAATAATGTCAAAAGTTTAACAAATCATATAATCATCATAAAAGACTTGCAAAATCAACAACTAAAACATAGTAAAATGATCCAAAGTACATGCACCATTATAAGAATCTACAAAAAAATCAAGTAGGAAATACGATAACCGACACACAAAAATAAACAAAAACACACAAAAACAAGCAAAAACACTCAAAACCAACCTATATGCAGGCAATGCAAATACTAATTCCCTCCCAATCGATCATAAGGCCAAATGCTTCCGAAACACACTTAAAATCACCTAGTAACCACTCTTGGCGCCATAAGAGATTTACCTATAAGAAGGGAAGGCCATCGAAGCTACATCTTAAGTGAGGTGTACAAGGATTGCCAAGCTGGACAAATCAGAGACGCGCTGAAGGTGAGGATTGCCAACGTGGATGAGTTGAGAAGATCAAGCGAAGAACCACAAATTGATTAAGACTGTTGATGCATTTCCGGAGTGAATATGATCACACAATTCGCTGAGGTGCTGTGTTCAATGCCGCAAGATATAGAATTGCTAGCTTATGGTTTAAGTTATAATTACTATATATTGTGCATAAGAGTGGTGTTAGGCACATAAGTTTAGAGCTTTACATGCTAGAGAGAGAAATGTGATTAAGTCTAAGAGAGAGCTAGAGAGAAAGCTATATTGTGCTTAAGTAGCTGTGAAGAGAGCTAGTGTCGAAACCACTTCGGAGCTTGATAGAGAGAGATTACTTGTATGAGCTGAACATGATAGGAGCTTATTATATGGTGTAACTAGCGACTATTAGCTTAGGATTAGTGGTGTTTAGGTGCTTATTGAGTGGTATTCCCGGAATCAGGTATGATTGTTCACTTATAGATTTACGGGATGCTCTTAAGCGTAATTTGGTGGTTTGTATTATGGAGATCCTATTTGTACTCACCTCTAGTGCATTTGGGACGGAGCTAGAGAGAAGACTACCACATCTACACCCATGGAGAAGCTGAGAGACGAAGCCGAGCAGCCTCGGAAGCTTACAGAAGACCGAAGACCAGTCCGAGAGAAGGTTTCAAGACGAAGAAGAGCTACGGAGAAGATGTCTCGGTCGAGACTTTGGAGTCTCAATCGAGATTTGCCCTCGACATGGGTGTCGCGGTCGAGAATATAATGTCTCGATCGCGACTTTTCCTTGACATGAAAGTAGCGATCGTGACCTCGAAGTAGCGATCGAGTCTTGTGCCGTTTCTGAGTGTTTGGGAAAAAGTATCGACCGCGACTTTATGTTTCGATTGCGACTCGGCATTATACCCGACCCAATTGCAGATCCAAGCCCGGGAATCTATCAGTTTTTCCCTTTTTTATCATTTATTTTCTGTTATTTTATTTCCTAGAGGATAGATACTATATAAGCCTCTAGTTTTTAGGTTAGAATGAGTTAGTTATTTCTTTTGCCACTTTTCACAATTAGTTCTTGGAGATTCAGCAGCCAAGAGGAAAGATCCCACCTTTGTGCCATCTTCTACCTTCATCCCCTGGTTAGTTCATCCATATTATGTATAGGCTTTCTCTTGGCTATGTCTGGATAAGTCCTTACGAGTTCACTCTTAGGTTGAGGCCATTATTCTAGGAATTGTTTTTGAGAATTCTATTGTTTATGTTCTAATAATAATTTTAGCATTGTTTTATTTTCTCTTGTGATTATTGTCATTGATTGATATTGATTTTATCTAGGTTGCAAACTAGGTTTATTATTATTCATTCATATTGCTAGGCTTGATAATTCGATTTGAAAAGTCTTGTCTTTTAGGTAACAATCAAAATTAGCATACACTGTTTGCGAGTGCTTGTTTTGTAGAGATTATAAACCTGTGTCGAGTATTGGTGATTTGCCAATGGTATTTCATAGGACTACATATCTTTGATCTTTATGCTGTTGAGTAGTTGAACCTTAGGATTTCTTTGGTTATTGCATACAATAAGGGTTTCTAGGACTATTTGGATTAGTTTCTATTTACGAACAAAGAGTAGGACATCTAGATTATTTATTTAAAAGAACATAACTTTATTAGAATTCGATGATGAACTTTCCATAAGAATAATGTGCCGAGACTGAAAGAGTGAGCTTTTCATCATTATAAGTTTTCAAAATCCAACGCATTCAGTTATTATTGATTTCAATAGTTTTCCAAACCAAAACCCCCCCATTTACCGCTGATAACACAAATTGAACTAGACTATCGTTGTTGCTCCCTTGGAGCTCGACTCCGACTTGCCGCTTAACTAGTGGATACTTTAGTTGGATTATCTTTGACCAGACCAACGACCGTTTAACGCCTGTCAGAACGCAACTTGTATTGTGAGAGAGAGTTACTTTTATCTAGGAGTACCTTAAGTGTGTAATTTCTCTTGATTAATAAAAGTTTAGTGGTGAGTTTTATTCCGAGCTTAATAGAATCTTAGGGTTCTCACTTTGGAAAAATCTTTGCATGAGCCGAGATTTTTAAATCATTTTACTAAGCTTAAATTTTAGATAATCTCTACTTCCGCATTACTAGCTCTTTATCTTATATAGCTACTAGAGTTAATCTTTCAGATTAGAGTAGCTTACTTGTGTTTACTTTATTTTCAACTCTTATACACTGAAGTGAACCAAGAAACTCAATCTTAGATATCACTTAGGCTAATAAGAATTTGTGTAACGCTATCATTTATGTTAATATTGTAATTTCTTTTAGTTTAAACATGCTCAGATTGAACACTCCTCTTGTTTTGATGATGATAAACACAAATTTTTTTGTTTCTTGTGTGTGATGAGCTTTACAGGAATAGCTTTAATAGATAAAAATTAGCATTGACACAAGCGACCAAGCTAGAGACTACTTTGTGCCTTGTGAAGACAACGAGTCTTGCTAAGGCAGTTGCAGCCAAAGCAGAACAAAAGAATCAACCAAGAAGTGAAGACTGTAGAAGGCTAAGGACTAGCGCAGTGCATGGAGAGTCGGTGCGAGCTAGTGAACCCTTTGCTTGAATAGAAGTGAAATGAAGAACATCCAAGGTGGAAATCCTGCACCAGCGTGTAGTGTATTCGGGTCAGGCGAAGATAGTTGAGAAGCTTAGTAGGAGGATGTGTAACTCTTTCTTTTGTAGAGAGAGGGATTCAGATTTGCCAAACTGGATGAATAGGAAGTGTGAGTAATGGTGTGAAGCGGATTTCCAGCTTGGACTATGTTTGTTACAAGGGTTGTTTCTCAAGAAAGAAGAAATGCGTGTGGAATTCTGGTGAAGCTACTTGGTGGAGTGATCACACGGATTGCCAACGTGGCGATCTTCTTTGTTGCAATATTTTCTAGCTCGCATAGGAGAAGCAACCTAAGGAAAAACACAAAAGGATTCAAAAACCTAGAAGTTAGTATAGTTGAGTGTTTAGGGGAAACCCAACAGGACTAGAAATCTAGGAGGTGAGTACGATTGAATGTTTAGGGTGAGAATCTAGTGATCTCAGAGGGAGCGAGTGTGTCAATTCACCTTGAGAGAAATAAAAGGAGGAAACCTTGTATAGAGCTGAAGAGCGATTGTATTGAGTGGAGAGTTGTAAGTTATTGTAATTCTCTGTTTGATATAATCAATATATTGGTGAGTTATCCCGGGATTGAATTAAGACAAGGGTTCTCACCTTACCAAATATCTGTGCATATTGATCAGAACTTTCTATCTAACAATTCAAAGTTTGTATTGTGGGCAAATCCCTTACTACCGCGTTTATGACATACTCTCTTTGTAGAGAGTTGTGTTTACAGAAGGTACTTAGACTCGCTTTAACGAGTTTTTATATTCCACATCTTTAAAACACTTAAGCTAGTCTATCGAGCTACTCTTTTATAAGAGCTAGTCGATTTAAGTTACTCTATCCTATTCAGCGACCAATTCATTCCTACATTAACCTGCTGAAATTGATCCTTGTACACTAGCTTTGTAGCTACTTGTACTTCGAGTATAAGAGTAAGTGTGACATTATTTCACTATCTTTTATCACACTTAAAGATAGTCTTATACACATTATATATAAATCCACAATTGGTATCAGAGCTCAGGTTGCTCAATCGTGCCTAGATTTGATTCCTATTCTCTAGTTTGAATCATCGGCAATGAAAAACAATCTTTTAACCTAGGAATCTTGTTGGATAAGCCTCATATCTTAGCTGAGGGTGAACTAGAATGGTGGCTCACGATGACTAAGAATTATATCCAACAAACTGACTATCAATGTTGGAGAATCATTGAAAAAGATGAAGAAAATTGACTGAAGAAGCTGACACGTACAAATGTGGACCAATTGAGTATGCCACACTCCAGAAGAATGCCAAGGCAAAGCAACTCATCCTCAATGCTCTCTCTTGCAAGGACATCGACAAAATCATATCTCTCCCCCACTTCTAAGCTAATGTAGAACTCTATCATAGATATGAACAATGGCAGTGAGGATATGGAGAACAAACGTCGATTCGAGCTCCAAAGAGATTTACATTGTTTTTAAGATGGAAAAAAGCTAGTTTGTCTCAGATTATCACTCTAGATTCCAGGTTCCATGTGATAAGATGTCCTCCGAAGTAGGTAGAACCATGGGAACTTACTCTCACTTTTTTCCATGGTGTTCACTATAAGTTTGATACAACTAAACAAATAATGATAATGACAAAAGAAAACAAAAGTTTTGCCTGTATCTGTGCTTGCTGGTAAATTAAGAGTGCAGGAAGTCGAGGAGCAAAAGGAGTCACTAGTATCAAGGAAACTCAAGGAGTCGCACTCAAGTGTGGGTTTGACAAGAGGTAGGATCGAGATAAAAAGCAAGTGTAAAAATATATATGCGTAAATGTTACACTTACTCTATAATCAATAAACAAAAGATATAAAGCTAGTATCCAAAGACTAGCTCTCAACAAAGCAAGTAAATAGAAGAGTGATTCGCTTGTTGGCAATGTTTATAGAGTATCGTTGAATCGACTAACTGTTAGAGAAGAGTCTCTTGATTGACTAGCTTCAGTGTTTAAGATATGCGGAAGTTTAAAACACTTTTAACCGAGTCTTTTTCCCTTAAGTAAGCACACCACGCTAGAAAGTGAGTATGTTATAAATGCGGAATAAAAAGGGAAAGCTACAATATGAATCTTAAATGGTTAAATGGAAGATTCAACACAATATGCATAAAGAGACTTGGTTAGTTGAGAACCCTTGGCAATAATACATGCTTGGGATGAAAATCACCAATATATTAAATATAATGAATAAAGTATTACAAGGCCTTATAACTCTCCACTTACTACACTCGCGTTAAGCTCACTTACAATGTTTATCGCTCTCAAGTTGTATAGATGACACTCGCTCCCTCAGAGATCACCAACAAGTCCAAACACTCAACCTTACTAACCTCCCAGCTTTCAATCATGTTGCATCTCTCCAAGACACTTAACGTAATAACTCCTAGGCTTTCCTAATCCTATTTTGTTTGTGCTAGCTAGAATTTCTATCCCTCTCGAGGTTTCCCAAGCTCGTGCGAATGCATACAATTATTACAATTATTTATAGAAATCCTAAACTTCTTCCCCAAGTTAGAAAAATCTATACAATATTGTAATAAAGGAGATTGCCACCTTGGCCTTCCGTGTGGACTATTCTACAAGCAGCTTCTCCATAGATTTCTCCTTTTTCTTGAGCAAAAACTTGTAACAAACTCTTCCATGTTGGCGATCCGCTCCACACCACTCCGCTTCAACTCGTCCACGCTGGTTATCCACGCTCCTCAATCTCTATAGGTAGAAACAAATTCGCCTATCCTGATCTTTACATCTTTCCCATCATCTGGCACGAATACTCTACACACTGGTGCAGCATAAGCCACTTGGGCAAATTCCCTTCACTTCATTTCTTCATTGTAGAAGCATTGGATACACTAACCGGCAGCGACTCTCTTCGTCTCTCCGGTAGTCCTTGGCCTTCAACTATTCTTCACATCTTCACTCTTGAATTGTGATTCTTCAACTTAGAGTTGGTTGAGACTGCCTTTGCAAAATCTTCTATCTTCACAAGGCTCAAAGCTAGTCTCTAGCTTGTTCGCTTGGTCAAAGCCACTCTCTTGACTTCTTAAGCTACTCCTGTAAAGCATAGAAAACACAAGATAGATCAAATTTAGTGTTTATCATCATCAAAACAAAAGAAGCGATTAGTCTGAGCAAGATCAAACTAACCATTTCACCCTTTTTAATGATGACAAACACTTAAACAGTGTAAGAACATCTATTTCAAAACGTACTCAGTTAAGCTTTAAGATATACAATGAAGCTTAAACTGATACTCGGCAGATTGACCAAATCTGCTTAAAATCTCGCTAAAGCCACTTAGTGAGTGTACCTTTATCCCCCCTTAGACCAAGCTGGTCTAAATTCTTTCCAGTTTCGACAACGCAAAGAGTATTCTACCTCAATCCTTCACCTGTCCAAACCATTTTTCTTCCCTTTTGGAATCATAAAAAGGCATATATATTCATCAAAGAAAACGAAAGTAAGGTACTCAGTTACACTTAACTCAGATAACAAGCATTATCATGCGAAGAGAATGCAAGCGAGACAGTAACCATGAAGTACTCAAATTACTAAAATCAATCAAAGGCATACTGTAAATATGGATATTATTCCTCACGCCTTTTGTAGCTGAAACCCTAGCGAGTATATCACATAGTCACGAAAAGATAATTCAGAAAGCAAGTATGAGTATCAAATCAAATCAGCTTCTTCTTAATATGTTCATCAACTTTTACCAATAGACTTGATTTCTTCTTGGAGTGGCTTCTCTTGTCTCAGTGCCAAAATGGTAAAGAGTGGCTTACCACTAGTCTCGAGCTAATATACTTGAAGCGAGACTGGACAAGATGTGGTTGTAATGTGTAGACTTCATATTTCACCTTGCCTGATTAACACTTGATTTAGATAGTGGTGCTTGGGCTTCGAGGCAGTCATTCTTCACTCGCTTTAACGATTGGCGCTTAGTGATGAGCGACGTTTAGTACAACATAAATAGTGGCCTTTAGCATCGTTTATAGACAAATTGGCCATGATTTGGACTATATTACCGTAATTCGTACTTGTAGAGCAAAGTGGTTAAATACAAGGATTACGAGCATTCGGAAGAAGACCAAAGAGAAATTGGACAAAGGACAAAGTAAAGTCACGCAAACGACGGGCGCAGCCGCGCTGGAGCACATGGGCCAGGGCGCAACCGCGCCAAGGATCCAGAAGGTGGGATGAGACTGCGCCCACATTGGCGTGACCGCGCCATTTACATGAGAGGCGGACGCGACCGCGCCGATAAAGACGTGCCCGTGCCCCGTAATCTTCCGCAGAGAAATTCTCTTATGCGAGCTTTATTTTGGGTCTTTTACCTATTTTCAGATGTAGCTTCGGGCTTAGGACTTTTTAGGTTATTATTAGGGTTTCCCTGCTCTATAAATAAGGGAGAAGAACTTTCCTCCTTATCATGCTTACTTGTTGTTAATTTAGAGAGTTAATAGAGAGAGTTCTCATTGTTTTCCAAGTTGAAGCCGCGGATGGTTGGTTTTTCAAGTCTTTCTCCCTGGTTTTAATAAATATATATTGTTTGAATTGTTTTAATATCTTGCTTTTATTATAAATTGATTGTGATTTGTTTATCTAGCTTGATCACCTAGGTTTATAGATCTATTTCATATAGCTAGGGCCTTGTTTAACCTAGTTGGATAACCTTGCCTACTTAGGGGAACAAATCAATGCTTGAACTAGTTGGGCTTGTAGAGATGTGGAGATTAATGAGGTGTAGGCACCAAGGGCAATATATTTTCCTATACATTCTTGTACTTAATACTCCCTAGGAGTCAGTCTTGATAGTTTCAGGTCTAGGTTGGTAGGTAAGGCTCTATTAAAGGATAGTTGAATTAATTAGCAATTCTAGAACAATGATTAGGACAATCATAATAAATACATTGATAAGATGAACCCGATTTGCAATTAGGAAGTCTATTATCAAACCAATCATTATGTTATGAGGATACCCGTCGAATAAGGTATTTTCTCTATTACTTTTCTAGATAAAATTAGTAGCTTAGCATCAATCCAATTTTCCCCCCTTTTATCATTAATAAAGGTGATCTTATTAATTACACAAGTATTGATTACCTAACTCCTTTTGGGATTGACCCTTGCTTACCACTGTACCTGTAGAGAAGTTAGTGAGGTTTTATAAATATTATTTTGACAGGCATAACGACCATTTTTGACCTCGTCAAATTTGGTGACGTTGTCGAGGAGTCTAAACATCTTTTCTTGCGTTTTCAATTTGATTGACTTTGGTGTTGGCCATTTTATGTTCAACGCCCGTGCTATTATTTGTTTACCTACTGAACTTGCAAGGGATATGGATGAAGTCGAGCCTACGACTCTAATCAAGGCACTTCTCGGGAGGCAACTTGAGAAAAAGAGGTATCTTTCCACTTCCATCTATCTTTTATCCTTGTTCTCTATTTTACAATGGAGACATGGTGTACTTTATCTGTGGGGGAGGGAGATTACATCGTACCAATCCTTGTTTTTTAAATTTTTGAGTCAATTTTTCCCTTATTTGCATTTTTAGAGTCAGCTATCATGTTTCCCCTTATTTGATGCTTTGTGGGGTTCTATAATGGTGCGTTGAGTTTGGATCTATTTATTATTCCTTTGATAGTTGATATTACAATTGTGTATGATGATGATATGATTGATTAACCTTAGGAATTTGACTCGAGCATGTAGTTTATGATTAGAATGCACTAGGTCCAAAACCAAGTATGCATGATTACCCTCCTTTCTCTAATTTTTACCATATTGTTTTGAGAGTTTTGTTCCCGTCCTTCTTCATTACAATGGAAAATAAAAAATAAAAAAGAATGAACTAAGGTGGTGAGCTCTAAGTAAAGGAAAGTCAAAAGAGCACGCGATGCCCAAGATCTGAATTAGAACCAAGGGATCGGTCCTCCAAAGGCCCATTAAGCAAAGAGTTCCATAGTAGCCTGGACTATAAAATGGGCAGGTTCCACCTACAAATAATAATTGGATGCGTAATAAATTGTGTGAGTGGGATTAAAAGGAACATTTGAAGAATACAACTGGACTTCAGAGAGTTAAGACTTGGTTTAATTGATTTCACGTGGTGTGGGAAATCTTGCATTCTCTTCATGGATTTGAGCATGTCACTTGAGAATTAGTCCTATTTTTGATCTTGCGTTATCATCTTTCTTATATTATCTAGATAAAGACATATTTTACATATTTTACAGATTCATTTTCATGCACTTGTATAGGCTTAAGCGTAGCTCGAATTTAAGGAGGATGATTAATGCCATTGTTGAGTCAGCTTAAAGTTTATCGAGTCTTGCATTATTTTTGGTAGATTCGGAGTCTACACTCGTTGCTTTGATGATTATAGGTAGATAGGAGCTTAAGTGTTGATTCGATGACCACCACATTCTTACCATGCAGACTCGATGAGATTGCCCGGGAGTTAATTGCAGCTTACTCGAGGACTAGAAAGGTTTAAGTGAGGAGGTATGATGAGCGACGTTTAGTACGACATAAATAGTGGATATTAGCATCGTTTATAGACGAATTGTCCATGATTTGGAGTATATTACCATAATCCAGACTTCGCAGAGTAAAGTGGTTAAATACAAGGATTATGAGTATTCAGAAGAAGACCAAAGAGAAGTTGGCCAAAGGACGAAGTAAAGTCACGCACACGACGGACGCAACCGTGATGGAGCACATGGGCCAGGGCGCGACCGTGCCAATCCTCCAGAAGGTGGGACGCTATCGCGTCCACATTGGCACGACCGCCCCAAGTACACGAGACGCAGACGAGACCGAACCGAAAGAGACGCGCCTGTGCCACGTAGGGTTTCTGTCCTGGAGCAATTCTCTTATGAGGGCTTTCTTTTGGGCCTTTTACCAATTTTCTGATGTAGCTTCGGGCTTGGACCTTTTTAGGTTATTTCTAGGGTTTCCCTCTTTTATAAATAACGGAGAAGAGCTTGCCTCCTTCTCATGCTTAGTTCTAGTTAATTTAAAGAGTTAATAGAGAGAGTTCTCATTGTTCTCCAAGTTGAAGCCTGCAGATGGTTGGTTTGTAGTCTTTCTCCTTTGTTCCAATAAAGATATAATGTTTGAATTGTTTTCATCTCTTTATTGTATCAAAAATTGATTGTGATTTGTTTATCTAGTTTAATCACCTAGGTTTATAGATCTATTTCATATAGCTAGGGCCTGGTTTATCCTAGTCGGAGAGCCTTTCCTACTTAGCGGCACAAATCAATACTTGAACTAGTTGGGATTGTAGGGATGTGGAGATGAATGAGGTGTAAGCGCCAAGGGCAATACACTTTCCTATCTGTTCTTGTACTTAATGTTGCCTAGGAGTTAGTCTTGATAGTTTCAGGGCTACGTTGATAGGTAAGGCATTATTATGGCTAGTTGACTTAATTAGCAATTCTAGAACAAAGATTAGGATAATCATAATATACAAATTGATAGGATGAACCCGGTTAGCATTTAGGAAGTCTATAATCAAACTAACCATTTGGTTGTGCGGATATCCGCTGAATAAGGTATTTTCTCTATTGATTTCCTAGATTAAATTAGTAGCTTAGCATCAATCCAATTCCCCCCCTTTTATCATAACTAAAGTTGATCTTATTAATTACACAAGTATTGATTACCTGACTCCTTGTGGGATCGACCCTTGCTTACCACTCTACTTGTAGAGAAGTTAGTGAGGTTTTATAAATATTATTTTGACAGGCATAACGACCATTTTTGGCCTTGTCACTTAGTTACTTATACTAAGAGAAGTTCGATCACACTTGAGATGTGATACACCCGCTTAATCATGAACTTCAAAGCGTAACAATGAGGGGATGATGAGGCTAATGTCGTAGGTGCCTATCAAAGAAAACCCAACTCGGTATCCACTTAGTAAAGTGGGAGTAGGGGTCGAATCCCTAGAGAGCATGAGAACAGTTTAAATCAATTAGTGTAACTAACGTGTAACCAATGGGGGTTTTGTTGTTCAATTTATAACAAGACTACTAAACTAACAAACTATTTGTTGGGTTGTATCTGAATAATGATGGAAAACGCTCACTTATCATAAATCAGCACATTGGACAAGCACATTGATCAACGAATCCTAATAACTTGTGTTCATTAACATTTTAATAGGTTGTCCTACTCTTTGTTCTAATAAAGCAACTAGTCCAGATAGTCCTAGAAACCGTTATTCAACTATAATCAAGGAAATCCCATGATTCAATAATAGAATAACATTAAGATCAAGATAAGCAGGTTCATGCAATATCATTGGCAAATCACCGATACTTGACATGAACTTAGAAACTCTACCCTATACACAATCACAAATAGTTCATGCAACTAGAGTTTGCTACCAAAGACAAGATTTTTTTAATCGAGTTATCAAGTCTAGCACTATGAATAATATCAATCAATCTAGTTTGCAACCTAGATAAAACTAACATCAATCAATAAATTAAGCACAAGAGATTTGCAAAACAATCCTCTAGTGAAAACTGAACCGAAGCGTTTAGAAACTTACAATGAAACAAGATCCAAAGGCTCCAATCTTTAAAGTGAACCATGAAGTGTTTAGTTTAGTATAATCTCAAGAACTATGCAAAAACTTAAAGTGGAGGCTGAGATGAGAAATTAGGTAGTCTCCAACTAACCCTAAAAACTATTTATATGTCTTAGGAAAACAGTGAAATAAAAGAAATGGAAAATAAACAAATAATGTTCAGAAAATTTTTAGATAAAACAAATCCCGGAAGGAAATTCCAGGAATTTGGTCCTGAGAGCTGTCTGACGCCCGCGGTCCCGCTGCTCCACGCGCGGTCGTGGTCTTCAGCACATGAGCTTCTTTCATTCTCAACGTTAGCCGCGGTCGCGGATGCTCAACCGCGGACGCGATCTTCTTTGCAGAATCTTCTTACTTCAGCTCTAATTGCGGGACGTGCTGTCCGGTGTTCCTGGGTCTTCATATACGGCCATCTCATGTACGGGACGCCACGGGCATGTCAGGAGGTCGCCCGCAGTCTCTCCTTGGCACTTCTTTGCTCTAGCTCCATCCTGAATGCATAAATGATGGGTACAAATAGAATCTCCATTGTTGTGCCACAAAACACTCTCGAGCTTCCCGCAAATCCATATAATGTACTATCCAAGCCAGATTCCGGGAAATGCACATGACAAGATCCTAAACAACACTAAATCTAAGATAATAACCGTTAATTATGCCACACATAATTTCTCTATCAAGGGATATAATGCACATATAAGGGGGTCACTCACACTCAAATATAGCATGTATTAAGCATGTGCATATATGGGATACTGGCTTTTTGTCACAATAATGTATACTTTGTGTGTGGAGATATATGAAGGGCAGGAAGAATGCATTAAAGTCAGGCTTAGGGACACTTAGAAGTGGATCATTTCTTAGGCATGTAATAGGAAAGAAGATGATCACCACTTTCATCAGAGGTAAAGAAGAGCATCCAATGATGCAGAAGATAGGAACATGTTTGCATCAATATACTGATCAAGCTAGACATTTCTTGTTTAGATATAACAAGTTAACAAGAAAAGATCATGAAAGCGCACCTCATCCTAAGTTCCCAAAGATAAAATAGAATGCTTAAACTTAGCCAGTATGAAAGAACTTATAGCGAGTGGACGAATGGTCTAACTGATAGGAATTTAGTACAGTTGAAGCCTTAGGTTTAAGAAAGGTACCCGGTTTAGCGCGTTGGTGAAGATATCAGTGATTTGACTTTCTCTTGGTATGTGTGTAAACCTCACCCTCTTATGCTCAACGTGGTCTCGCAGAAAATGATGGGAACATCTATGTACTTAGAGCGAGAGAGATAAACCGGATTCTTAGAAAGATTTATGGCGCTTGTGTTATCATAGAGAATCTGAAGAGTACCTAGGTGAACACCATAATCAACCAGCTGCTGTTTCAGCCACATCAATTGAGAGCAACAAGCCGCCGCTGGGATGTACTCTTCTTCAGTGGTTGAGGTGGCTATGTAATTTTTTTTCTTCGAGCCACAAGACAAAAGGCATGGGACGTGTTACTGAGCCATACAACAGGTGCTTTTTCTATCCACCAAATAACCTGCGTAGTCTGCATCGGTATATCCTATGAGTGAGAGATTACCACTGCTGGGATACCAGAGAATCAAGTCTGGACTCCTTTCAAGTACCGGTACTCTCTTTAAATTCTGAATATTTGAAGCACTTGGGTCCTATTGAGCACGAGTACATGCACTTATTGCAAATAAAAATATCAGGTCCTAGACGCAGTGAGATACATGAGAGAACCCTACCATTCCCTGTAAAGAGTAGCATCGAGTTTGGCTTAATCAAGGCTACCATCCATCTTAGTCGTGGCTGAAAAAGGGGTTGGCAGCGGCATGCAATCTTCCATGTCATACCTCTTTAGGAGTTCCTTAATATATTTCCGTTGATGGGTTGAATACCTATTTTGAGTTGATTAACCTACAATCCTAGGAACAAAGTGAGCTCACCTATCACGCTCATGCTAAACTTTGAGCTTATTATGTTCTTGAAATCCTCAACTAGCTGCAGGTTAGTCGAACAAAAAATAATGTCATCAATATAAATTGACAATTAGCACATCTCCTTTTACTTCTCTAATGAACAAGATCTTATAAACAAGACTTGCTTATATTTATTTTGTAGGAGATAGTCTGGTAAACAATAATACCAAGCACGAGGAGCTTGTTTCAGTCCATAGAGTGCCTTATCAAGCAAACATACATGCTTTGGATGATCTAGATCTTCCAACCCGGGTGGCTGCTTAACATACACTTCCTCTTGAAACTTATCATTGAGGAAGGCAATCTTTACGTCCATTTGGAATAGCTTAAATTCCTATGGGCCGCATAAGCAATTAATAAATGAATAGATTCAAGTCTAGCGACAGGTGCATATGTTTATCATAAGCAATACCTTCCTATGGTTATACCCTTGAGCCACCAGTCTAGCCTTATTTTGCACACCTCACCAGCATCATCTAGCTTATTTCTGTACACCCATCGAGTACCTATGGCAATCCTGTTTGCTAGTTTTGGTACGAGTCACCACACCGCGTTTCGCTTAAATTTGTATAGCTCTTTTTTGCATCGCGATCACCCAATCCGGATCAAGAAGTGCTTGATTGATATTTTTGGGTTCCTGAAGAGACAAAGGAACAACTAGAATAATGACATTCAGATCTAGAGCGAGTCTGCATACCTGAATCAGATGAGGATATAATGTTGGTTACTGGATGATCCTTCATTTGTTGATAGTTTCTCACTTCAATTTGAGTAGAATCAGGAAGTGTAAGAATAGTAGTCTTTCTTTGAGTGCCATTCAAGCTCTCAGCTTCATCTTCTGGCCTCGCTTGAAGGTCTTGTAGAGTCGTTGGCAGGGTGAGTCTCATAAGATGTATATGTAGAGGGAGATTCTAGACTCGTTGTTGGACTTGCTGAACTCGCTAGACTCGCTACCTCTTCAGCGACTATTGGAATGACATTATTGTTTGGAGGAAGATCTGTATTGCCATATTATTCATCTTCACTACCTGAACCTGGATCCATAGAAGGAGGAAAAGAAGTATACGAGGTAGGAGATAGAGATTGACTTACCTTGATAAACGATCTTCCCTCATGACTGTTCTAGAATCAACATGCCTCTCATCGAAAACTAACATGAATGCTATCTTTAATCTTCATGGTTTGCTTGTTGAGAACTCTGTATGCTTTGCTGGTTGGCGCATAGCCTAGGAAGACATCCTCATCACTTCTGGCATCAAACTTCCCCAAAGAGTCCCTGCCATTATTATGAACAAAACACTTGCATCTGAACACCGTTAGATGTGAAATATTAGGTGGTCGTCCTTTATGTAGTTCATAGGGAGTCTTTTCAAGCAAGTGTCTAAGCATAGCACGGAATATAATGTAACTCATTGTGCTCACTACTTGATCCCAATAGATAGATGGAAAACCGCTTGGTAATAGCATTGTTCTAGCCATTTCTTCCAGACTTCTATTTTTACGTTCAACCACACTATTTTGTTATGAGTATAAGGAGGTGAGAAATTATGCTCAATTCCTTTACTTATACAAAATGAAAGGAACTCCTTTTCTTAAATTCAGTCCCATTGTCTGAGTGAATCGTTCGAATAGGGAGTCCTAGATCCTTTAAAAGAGTGGCTAATTCATGAAAAGCACAAAATGCTTGATCCTTACTCTTTTATAAAGAAGAGTCCAGGTGAACCGAGAAAAGTCATTATCAAGAAAAAAGATTTATCGATTACATCCCTTACTCTATGTTCACATAGGTACACACAAATACATGTCTATGAGGTCAAGAGGAGCTTTAGTGGACACTACCTTTTTTTAAGGGAAAGAACATCTAGTTCCTTTAGACTTGGAGCATTCTGCGCAAGAGGTCATTGACTCTGGCTGGATTCGGGGAAGACCTTGCACAAGATCTTTAGACTGGAGCTTGTGTAAAAATTACAAGCTAGCATGTCCCAATAGTTGGTGACATAGATTGGACCGCTCCTAAAGTTTTTTACAACACAAGCTATTTTGTTAAATGTAACCTCATTTCCCCCTTGGTCACACAGCTGACCTGCACTAAGGAGATTAAATTTGAGATTATCAAAAAGGTTAACATTTTGCACTTTGATAGCACTAGCGAGATGAGCGCTACCACTACATCTGATCTTACCTTGTTTCTTATCTCAAAGGATATGTTTCCTCCATTTTTAGCATGATGCAAGAGTAGAAGAGAGGAGTCCCCTGTCATATGACAAGAGACCCGATGTCGATATACCACCTACTCTTACCTTCATCTTCTGTGTTGACTTGGTGTGCCTAGGCTTCTGCTTCATAAGGAAGGACGAGCTTGAGAGAGGAGAGAGCGTGAATCATATTTCGAACACCTTTGGCTTTCTTTGGTTGATTAGCCGGTAGTTTTACTTTGTTGGAATTGCTTTGTCTTTAAATACTTCTTGACGAGTCTCATGGTAGAATATTCCCTATCCTTCATGATTCACAACAATAGCTATATATATATATGTAACGAGTGTCAGTCAGTGCATATGATCAACCTCTGCTCTGATACCCATTGTGGATTTTACGAGGGGTAGGATCGAGATAAAAAGCGAGTGTAACAAGATATATGGGTGAAATCTTACACTTACTCTATAATTAATGAACAAAAGCTATAAATCTAGTATCCAAAGACTAGATCTCAACAAAGCGAGTAAATATAAGAGTGATTCGCTTGTTGACAACGTTTATAGAGTAGCTTTGAATCGACTAACTCTTAGAGAAGAGTAGCTCGATTGACTGGATTCAGTGTTTAAGATATACAGAAGTTTAAAACACTTTTTAGCGAGTCTTTTTCCCTTAAGTAAGCACATCACGCTAGAAAGTGAGTACGCTATAAATGCGGAATAACAAGGAAATCCACAATATGAATCTTAGATGGTAAAATGAAAGATTCGGCTCAATATGCATAGAAAGACTTGGTAAGGTGAGAACCCTTGGTAATAATACATGTCCGGGAAGAAACTCACTGATATAATCGAAAAGAATGAACAAAGAATTACAAGGCCTTATAGCTCTACACTCACTACACTCGCGTTCAGCTCACTTATAACATTTATCGCTCTCAAGTTGTATAGACGCACTCGCAACCTCAGAGTTCACCAACTAGCCCAAACACTCAACCATACTAACCTCCAGCTTTCAGTCCTATTGCATCCCTCCAAGACACTCAACGTACTAACTCCCAGGCTTTCCTGGTCTGTTTGTGTTTGTGCTAGCTAGATTTTCTCTCTTTCTCGAGGTTTCCCAAGCGCGTGCGATGCATACAACTATTAAAACTATTTATAGAAATCCTAAGCTTCTTCCCCAAGTTAGAAAACTCTATACAATATTGTAATAAAGGAGATTGCCACCATGGTAATCCGTGCGGCGATTCTCCAGGCAGCTCTTCCACATTATTTGTCCTTTTCTTGAGCCACAAACTTTTAAGAAACTCTTCCATGCTGGCGATCCTCTCCACATCACTCTGCTCCAACATGTCCTCGCTGGCGATCTACACTCCTTACTCTCCATAGGTAGAAACACATTCACCTATCCTGATCTTCACGTCTTTCCCATCATCTTGCAAGAATACTCTACATGATGGTGCAACATAAGCCACCTTGGAAGATTCCCTTCACTACATTTTTTCATCGTTGAAGCACTGGATACACTAGCCGGCAGTGATTCCTCTTTGTCTATTTGCTAGTCCTTGTCCTTCAACATTTCTTCACATCTTCACTCTGAATTGTGATTCTTCAACTTAGAGTTGGTTAAGACTACCTTTGCAATATCTTCTATCTTCGTAAGGCTCAAATCTAGTCTCTATCTTGTTCGCTTGGACCAAAGCGACTCTCTTGACTTCTTAAGCTACTCTTGTAAAGCTTAGAAAATACAAGATATATCAAATGTAATGTTTATCATCATGAAAACAAAAGAAGTGATTAGTCTGAGCAAGCTCAAACTAACATCAAGCTTACTCGTGTACTTAAGAAGGTCGAAGACAATGACAAATACAAAAATGAAGAAGACCAGGAACTGGTTATGATGACTAAGCTAGTCAAGAAGTTCTTCAAGAAGAAGTTTGGCATCACTACCAAGGATAGAGATCCAAAGTACTACAAGACATTCACCTCAAGATCATCACATGCTACAAGTGCTCAGGTACAAGACATCTTTCCAGAGATTGTCCAAGAGAAAAGGTTTATCAAAAGAGGAACAAGGTGGATCTGAAACAACCTCCTAGGAAAGCTTTTGGCACATTATGGGGCGATTCTGATGGTGAAGTTGATGTTTGTGAAGATCCTAAAAATTTCTTCACAGTCGCTCAACCTATTCCAGAACCTGCACCTGAACCTGAAGTTGAGGTAAGTATTCTTGAACCAGAATTGACATTGGACATCTCTCCTACACCCGCTCACTCTTTATCCAGGTTGTACTCAATTAAGAGAGTCAATCAAACGACAAGCTTGATTTGAGTGTTTTTGATCGCTCTAAGTCTGTTATGACTATATCTGAGGATAAGCTCTTTCAAGCGAGTCTTGAGATAGACAAGATTGCTTTCAGCAAGTCTTTTAAGACCTATCCTGTATGTACAAAGCCCTTAAAACCCAAATATGAACAAGAAAGAGCACAATGAATGTATGTCGCCACAGTATACCTTGTTATGTGCCATGTCTATGTGATGATCAGTATTATGAGCGAGTTCCTAGAACTGTGAAGATAAAGGTTCTACCTTCCAGTTCTGGAATTGCTAGCTCCAACGTTCCTACGAAGTCAACACTTTGTTGGGAAAACTTCGCTTGATTTTGATCTTGCGGGACAGGATGTAGAGTAGAAATCAAAATGAAAGATCTAAAAGCTACTCTCATTCTTGACAAGCAGAAGGAGTCCTCTATCTCCATCAATGCTAAATTGAAGAAATCAAGTGTGCTCACAACTAATAAAAATCTTTTTCGCTCTTATCTTACATAAGGTGTATATCATGCGGTATAAGTATTATCTTATGTTAAAGCGAGTCTCACTCAGTGTTAAAGTTACATTTATTCTGTCAAAGAGAAAGTCAGATGGTTCAAGCGAGTCTTTGGAGATTCTAGCGATTCTTTTACTCAACTCGCTTAACCATAACTAACACTTACAGAAGAGCCAAAGATACAATTCATCTCTTTAAAGGTGCTTTACTTGGATATCTTTATGAGCCTTTACCTTCTTTGGTTTTCTTTCTGATCATATCAGAAGAACAAGAGATGCATTGTAAGATCCCCTATACTTTGACTATGAATTATGCTTTTTAATTCTACTTTGAGAACTTTAGTTGGATTATGTTGCTTGCTTGCTTGTTTTTCATGCTTATCTTTTACACAAGCCAATCTTGCTAAGGAATTATATTGTATGAAAACTATTGATTATAGTCTCAGCAAACTACACACTCTTCTTATGTGCCACAAATAGAGAATGTGGATCGTTTCTTGCCTTATTACATGCCTAAGAAATGATCCATTCCTACGGTATATCTAACCTAAAATTAATGTAACACTTCCTTATCCCCCGATTAAATCCATAAAAGGAAGTATTCGTTTTTTGTAAAAGCCAATATTCCTCTTATGCACATACGTTTATCTACATGAAATACTGAGTGAGTGTGATATGTCTCTTACTGTGAAATGTGCATTTCTTGTTAATTTTTTACATGCTGAAATGATACATTGAGTACACATATATACACTTGCTTTACACTCCTAAGAATGATCAAGCGCTTCTGTAAGAGTCTCCCCCAAGCAGTCTGAGTCACTTTTGCGTTTGCTTAGTGAGGAAGGTTTGCTTAATGAGGAAGGTATTCCGTTCTGGCTCTAAAAGTGAAGTCTACACATGTAGCCCTGTGATCTAGCATAATTATATTCTGAACAGCTACGTGGCTCAGTGATCCAGTCTAAATGGATTAAAAAAAGCCACACTTAGACTTCATAGCTGGACATAGTAGCTGCCAATAAATCGTCCGTAGTTGCTCCCAGCGAGTCTATTGCAGAGACACTTGTCATTCAGAAATTTGCTTCAGAAAAAGTAAGTCTGCATGTAGCCGTTGCAAGCCTCAGCGATAGCCGTTGAAATAGAGTCGTTGTAATCCTGCCATTGCAGAGTAGCTGTTGCGAGATCTGAGTGATTGATTTGGTGACAGAATCTCAATGATTGATTTCATTGTGTTTATTATATTCTCTCTCTATGCTACTACCAAATTTCCTCTCGCTACACCTGCTCTCTCACAAATAGCTACTCAAAAAGCCAAAGCAAACACTCCAAAACCCTAAGCTCCCCATTACCTAAAAATGGCTGACAAACCATCTCTTGCAAGTCTCACTAAAGAACAACTCCTTGAAGAACTAGAGAGAGTTAGGAGAGGAGACATTGAAGAGATAGTACAACGTCGACACATAGCTTCTCAGATATCTACAGAGTCTCCAATGACTCCAAAGAAGGTGGCTACTCCTTCTCCTTCACCACCTCTATCAACTTCTCCTGAGAAGGAAGCTGCTCCGACTCCTGAGAAACCAGAGCTCGGTGAAAGTGACACCGTTGTTACTGGAAAAGAAATTGTTCTCATTTCAGATCAAGTCGCTTCGGTTGCAAAGATATTGACAGATCTTGAGAAGGTCGAATCAGAGATCTTCACGACTCCGGAAAAAACATGTGATCAAATCCCTATCTCTTCCCCTTCTAAACATGCTCCTTCTTTATCTTTTTCGTTCCAAGACAAGGATGATGAAGCCTTTACCCCAGAGAAGCATAAAATCTTAAAAGATACAAAAAGCGTATCTAAGCTGCTAGCAAGCTAAAGCTAGAGGAAATAGAGGAAGAAGAGTTGCTTTCAGAAGAATAGGATGCTGAATCGACTCCTCCAAAGAAGAGAAACAAAGAGGTTAAGAAGAAAGCCAAGAAGAAGGATAAGAAGGAATCCAAGGGAGTTCTACCATACTTTCCTCCGATCCCTCTCGACATCACCAAGCGAGACATTATGCGTCCCATTATTGTGCCTCCTGAGATTTTAAAGGCAATTGAAGATGCTTCTGGTTCAGATAGATTCTGGTATTTGTTAAAGATGCAGAACTGGGACATGCTTGAGACTAAGGTGAGCAAACCGGATCTTGATCTGGTAATGCAATTCTATTCTTTCTTTACAAACTCTTCTTCAATTTTTGGCGAGCCCTCAACTATCACCTTCATGTGGCTCAACAACGCCGACAAGAGTTTTAAGGTCAAATACTTGGAAAAGGCGATTG